>NW_020687812.1:0-1439 GCF_002925995.2 Terrapene triunguis | reverse complement strand
CTTATGCTCCAATACTTCTGTTAGTCTTAAAGGTGCCACAGGACCCTTTGTTGCTTTTTACAGATTCAGACTACCACGGCTACCCCTCTGTTACTTTCAACCTCATGTTATTCTCCAAGGGGATCCTGCCCATTAGTTCCCTGAGGGAGTCAAAGTCTGCTTTTCTGAAGTCCAGGGTCTATATTCTGCTGCTCTCCTTTCTTCCTTGTGTCAGGATCCTGAACTCGACCATCTTATGGTCACTGCCTCCCAGGTTCCCATCCACTTTTGCTTCCCCTACTAATTCTTCCCGGTTTGTGAGCAGCAGGTCTAGAAGAGCTCTGCCCCTAGTTGGTTCCTCCAGCACTTGCACCAGGAAATTGTCTCCTTCACTTTCCAAAAACTTCTTGGATTGTCTGTACACCGCTGTATTGCTCTCCCAGCAGATATCAGGGTGATTAAAGTCTCCCATGAGAACCAGGGCCTGCGATCTAGTAACTTCTGTTAGTTGCCGGAAGAAAGCCTCGTCCACCTCATCCCCCTGGTCTGGTGGTCTATAGCAGACTCCGACCACGAAACCACCCTTGTTGCTCATACTTCTAAACTTAATCCAGAGTCTCTCAGGTTTTTCTCCAGTTTTATACCGGAGCTCTGAGCAGTCATATTCCTTTGTTACATACAATGCAACTCCCCCACCTTTTCTGCCCTGCCTGTCCTTCCTGAACAGTTTAAATCCATCCATGACAGTACTCCAGTCATGTGAGTTATCCCACCAAGTCTCTGTTATTCCAATGACATCATAGTTCCTTGACTGTGCCAGGACTTTCAGTTCTCCCTGCTTGTTTCCCAGGCTTCTTGCATTTGTGTATAGGCACTTAAGATAACACACTGATTGTCCCGCTTTCTCAGTCTGAGACAGGAGTCCTCCCCTCTTGCACTCTCCTGCTCGTGCTTCCTCCCGGTATCCCATTTCCCCACTTACCTCAGGGCTTTGGTCTCCTTCCCCCGGTGAACCTAGTTTAAAGCCCTCCTCACTAGGTTAGCCAGCCTGCTTGCGAAGATGCTCTTCCCTCTCTTCGTTAGGTAGAGCCCATCTCTGCCTAGCACTCCTCCTTCTTGGAACACCATCCCATGGTCGAAGAATTCAAAGCCTTCTCTCCGACACCACCTGAGTAGCCTTTCGTTGGACTTCCACAATTCGACGGTCCCTACCCAGGCCTTTTCCCTGCACAGGGAGGATGGACGAGAACACCACTTGTGCCTCAAACTCCTTTATCCTTCTTCCCAGAGCCACGTAGTCCGCAGTGATCCCCTCAAGGTCATTCTTGGCAGTATCATTGCTGCCCACATGGAGATGCAGGAAGGGGTAGCGATCCGAGGGCTTGATGAGTCTCGGCAGTCTCTCCGTCACATCGTGAATCCTAGCTCCTGGCAAGCAGCAGACCTCTCGCTTTTCTCGG
>NW_020687811.1:3170-4480 GCF_002925995.2 Terrapene triunguis | reverse complement strand
AAAGTATGTTGAAAAATTGAAGAGGGTACAGGAAAGAGCCACAAAACCGTGCAATTTCCAGACCTTAACATGTTTGCATTTCTTCTAAGGCCTGGTCTACACTAGGCTTTTATGTCGAATTTAGCGCCGTTATATCGAATTAACCCTGCACCCGTCCACACCACGAAGCTATTTAGTTCGACATAGAGCTCTCTTTAAATCGATTTCTGTAAACCTCCCCAACGAGAGGAGTAGCGCTAAATTCGACATGGCCATGTCGAATTAGGCTAGGTGTGGATGGAATTCGACGCTAATAGCTCCGGGAGCTATCCCACAGTGCACCACTCTGTTGACGCTCTGGACAGCAGTCCGAGCTCGGATGCTCTGACCAGCCACACCCCGGGAAAATTTGAATTCCTTTTCCTGTCTGGGCAGTTTGAATCGCAGTTTCTGTTTTGACACCGTGGCGAGCTCAGCAGCAGTGGCAACGATGCAGAGCTCTCCAGCAGAGATGGCCGTGCAATCTCAGACTAGAAAGAGGGCCCCAGCATGGACTGATCGGGAAGTCTTGGATCTCATCGCTGTGTGGGGAGATGAGTCCGTGCTTTCCGAGCTGCGCTCCAAAAGACGGAATGCAAAGACCTATGAGAAGATCTCTAAAGCCATGGCAGAGAGAGGATACAGCCGGGATGCAACGCAGTGCCGCGTGAAAATCAAGGAGCTGAGACAAGGCTACCAGAAGACCAAAGAGGCAAACGGACGCTCCGGATCCCAGCCTCACACATCCCGTTTCTACGAGGCACTGCATTCCATCCTAGGTGCGGCCGCCACCACTACCCCACCCCTGACCGTGGACTCTGAGGATGGGATATTGTCCGCGGCCGGTTCCTCAGCGGACGGGGAAGAGGAGGAAGGAGATGAGGAGGACGAGGCAGTCGACAGCGCTTACAACGCTGATTTGCCCGACAGCCAGGAGCTCTTCATCACCCTCACAGAGATCCCCTACCAACCCTCCCCAGCCGTTATCCCAGACACAGATTCAGGGGAAGGATCAAGCAGTAAGTGTTTTAAATATCTAAACATTTATTTATAACATAACTGGCATATTTAAAATATTAACAATAGGTAAAGTGCTTTAAAACATGTAAACATTTATTTACAACAAAACAGGAAGATTTAAAATATTAACAGTGGGTAAAGTGCTTCAAAACATGTGTAAGCAGAGTCAGGATGAGCTCTACCCTGACATCTGGTGGTGAATTATGGCGAGTGTGGAAAAGAACTCCAGGGGCTGATCTTATTTGCATAGGCACACCCACTCGCCAGGCAGG
>NW_020687811.1:0-3160 GCF_002925995.2 Terrapene triunguis | reverse complement strand
AGCGGAGCGGAGCGGAGTGGAGCCGAGCGGCTCACAGGTCGGTGAGCGGAGCAGAGCAGAGCAGAGCAGTTCGTGGGACGGCAGGAGCGGCTCACGGGACAGCAGGTGGAGTGGAGCGGCTCGTGGTGAAGGCTGCGGCGGAACCCCCACGGAGAGGCGGCCGGTTGGTCTCGGAACACGTAAGGTGCCCCTTAACACCCTGCGCCCCTCCCCCCTGAACTCTGGGGCTGCACTGACCAGGGACAGAGACTTTGGGGGGTTGTTGGACTTTTGGGACTTTGGTGATTCTTGGGTTGCTGGACCCAAGAGACTTTGGGGTTGTTGGACTTTTGGGACTTTGGTTGCTGGTTTCAAGAACCAACGGGAAAGGACACGGCCCAATTTGCTGGGGTGGGTCTTCGCTCATGGTTTGGTCTATGAACTCTAGTTGTGGTGTTTTCCCAATTTTATGCTGATGTCGTTTACCTCATGTCATTAAACATTTTCTGCTACACTCAGACTCCGTGCTTGCGAGGGGGAAGTATTGCCTCTTAGAGGTACCCAGGGGGGTGGTATGTAATTGTCCCAGGTCACTGGGTGGGGGCTCGAGCCGGTTTTGCATTGTGTTATTGAAACGGAACCCCTAGATACAGAACCCGGCCCTTGTTGCTGCCAACTTAGATGGGCAGAAGGGTTACACATGTAAACAGGAAAGTCCAACAAAACGGGAATCTGTGCAAAGTGTATCATGATTACTCTGTCTTTGGGCGCTTCAATATATAGTCTATTTTCAAAAAATTTCACAATGTCCGCTTCATGATTATAATGCCCAAAACGCTGCACTCTTTTGTCCCTCCAAGGGCACCTAACCCAAAAACTGGTCAATGTATCCGGGGATAGAGGCGACATCCTCCGGGGAGAACTCCTCATAGGTCTCCTGCAGGTGTTTTTCAAGCCTCATGAGCAGGTTCCTGGGCAGGGAGAGCTTGTTAGGCCCCCCGTGGTATGAGACGTTTCCCTGCCACAACGCCAGCAGGTACTCGGGGATCATGGCCTTGCAGAGCATTGCAGCAAATGGCCCCGGTTTCTGCAGGCTGTCACGAAGCATCCGCTCCTTCTGGCTCTCCGAGACCTTCAGGAGGGTGATGTCTGGCATGACTCCCTGCTGTGAATTAGGTAGGGGAAAGTTAGGATTGGGACTGCTTGCCCGTCCCTTTACAGAACTGCAACCGCCGGTTTACAGCCACGCGGTTTACAGCCGCGAGGGGGTGGGACAGGGCCAGAGTTCATGCTTGCAGGATTGCTGCCAGCAGAGACTCGCATTGCTTTCTATGCGAAAGGAGGCCAGTGCCACTCTTAAAGTTTTAAGCAGCCACAAGTCTACGGCTTACCATGTTTGACAGCTAGACAAAGTCCGGTGTCCTGCCCTGCTCCTCAGCTCGCCACAGCAAGACCGCAGGCACTGTAGGCGAGGGCCGAAAATTCGACCTTGTCCTCAGTGCGCGTGTGATAGGTGCTCTGCATGGTCTTGTTGAAAGACTATGTTCTCTGTTCACAGATACATTGATCTGTCTCAGGAATTCACTCCCTTTTTCCAATTCCCACAGCCACATCTGCCCAGAGTCTAGCGCACATTAGGAGGAGGAAGAAGAGGACACGGGAAGACATGTTTGCTGAACTAATGGGATGCTCCCGAGCACAGGCAGCCCAGCAGACACAGTGGAGGGAGAACTTGTCCCAAATGCACCGGGCAAACATGGAACGGGAGGAGAGGTGGCGACAGGAGGACCAGCAGGCGACTCAAACGCTGCTTGGACTAATGAGGGAGCAAACGGACACGCTCCGCCGCCTTGTGGATGTTCTGCAGGACCGGAGGCAGGAGGAGAGAGCCCCGCTGCAGTCTCTCTGTAACTGCCCTGCCCCGCCACCAAGTCCCATACCCCCCTCACCCAAAGTCCAAACACGGAGGGGTGGAAGGGGCCGGGAAAAATTTCACTCCACCCCTGCGGACTGCTCTACCACTAGAAGGCTCTCATTCCCCAAAATTTGAAAAGTCCTTTCCTACCCGCCTCACACAAGACCCCGTCCAAGTTTCACCCCCCCGTTCCATGTGCGGTTGTTAATAAAAAATACGTTTTTGTTCATTATTGTTTCCATCCTCTTCTTTTAGATGAGAGTCTGTCTGAAGGGGGGGGAAGGGGCTTGGTAATTGGACAGGACAGTCACCTTTAGCAGGGGGCAGGTCCAGCAGCAGGGCACATATACAGTGCAGTGATTAGTTATCCTGGTCAGTCTGGGAGGTGGTTTTCATGTTCTGTGTGGTGTGGGGGGGTGGTGTTGCTCTGTGACTTGGTGGCGGGGGAGGGCAGTTACAGATCTTATGCAGCGGTCCTTACCCTGGATCACAGAGCCGCGCAGCAGGGGATCTGTAACCCTCCTCCCCCTGCAAGACAGTCACATAGCCGACACATACACGCAGTCCCGGCCAGGAGGGCTGGCAGGCTCCGTTGAAACAACCAGTCCACCACCGCGGAGCCTGTCATTCCTGGAGTTTAGAAGCATCATTTGCATCACAACACTAAACCCGCCCCCCGCCACAGTCTGCGTCCCAGGTTTAAAACATTCCCGCGAAAACAGTAATAAAGACAACGGTGTCCATTAACAAAACAGAACAGATTTTATTTTGTGGGAAGGGGGTGAAGGGGGTATGTAACTGGAGAGGATAGTCGACGGCAACTGGGTAAAGAAACGGGGGCAAGTTCAGCTTCTGTGTCCACAAACTTAAAAGTCACTGGGTACCCTGCTCAGCCTTGAAACTGGCTTTCAAAGCCTCCCGTATGCACAGCGCGTCCCGCTGGGCTCTTCTAATCGCCCGGCTGTCTGGCTGGGCGTAATCAGCAGCCAGGCTATTTGCCTCAACCTCCCACCCCGCCATAAAGGTCTCCCCCTTGCTCTCACACAGATTGTGGAGCACACAGCAAGCTGCAATAACGATGGGGATATTGGTTTCGCTGAGATCACAGCGAGTCAGTAAGCTTCTCCATCTCCCCTTGAGACGGCCAAAAGCACACTCCACCACCATTCTGCACTTGCTCAGCCGGTAGTTGAAGAGTTCTTGTGCAGTGTCCAGGGCCCCAGTATAGGGCTTCATGAGCCAGGGCATTAGCGGGTAGGCTGGGTC
>NW_020687810.1:0-2406 GCF_002925995.2 Terrapene triunguis | reverse complement strand
ACAAACCGGGATCGGTTAGAAGAGCTGAGAGGCGGTGGGGTGCTCCGTGCCGCCGCCCAAGCTTTCTGAAGGCTGTCATCTGCTTCCTGCTCGGCCTCGAACTGTTCCCTTGATGCTGGAGACATCAGTTCCTCCTTGGACTGTGGACTGGGGCTTGGTCCCTCTGGAAGCGATGCAGGTGCTGGGGCTGTTTCCACTGACCGTGAACCGCTGTCCGCTGGTGCACTATGTGGTATCTCAGGCTCTGGCTGAGCCTCTTGGGTAGGGTTATCTGCTGCTTCCGCCAGTTCAGGCTCGCTGGTGCCCTCTGGCATTGGAGTTGTAGACGGGTTTGCAAGCGCTGGACTCCGTGCCGGCAATGGTTCTGGTGCTGGTTGCGTTGCCAGTTCCGGTTCCGGGACTGGCTTTGGCTGGGTCTCTGGGATTGGATCCACTACGGCTGTTGCAGTCGTTGGCAGGGGATCCGGTTCCACCACCTGTGTTTGGGTCTCCGGTAACACAGACGGGGCCCTGGTGGACGGCTCAGGAACAGGGATGGGGGTGGAAGCTTGCTTAGCCTGGCTGCGGGTGACTATTCCCACCCTCTTGGCTAGCTTCACATGGTTGGCCAAGTCTTCCCCCAGCAGCATGGGGATGGGATAATTGTCATAGACTGCAAAAGTCCACATTCCTGCCCAGCCCTTGTACTGGACATGCAACTGGGCTGTAGGCAAGGTTACAGACTGTGACACGAAGGGTTGAATTGTCACTGTAGCCTCCGGGTTGATGAGTTTGGGGTCCACTAGGGATTGATGGATAGTTGACACTTGTGCCCCAGTGTTCCTCCAAGCGATAACCTTCTTTCCGCCCACTCTCAAGGTTTCCCTTCGCTCCGAGGGTATGAGAGAGGCATCTGGGTCTGGGGATCTTTGGTGTGATTGGGGTGTAATGAACTGTAATCGGTTAGGGTTCTTGGGGCAGTGAGCCTTTATATGCCCCAGTTCATTACATTTAAAACATCGCCCTGCTAAGGTATCACCGGGGCGATGTTGGTTGATGGAGACTGGTGTGGTGGGGTGAGAAGGCGTCTGGGGTTTCCCTTGGGATGTGGGTGGGGCCTTGGGTTGTCCCCGGTGGTAAGGTTTTGTTTCGGCTTGCCCCTTCTGATATTCGCTCCAACTGCTACTAGCTTTTTTCTTTTCTGTCACCTCCACCCATTTGGCTCCAATCTCCCCCGCCTCGGTTACAGTTTTGGGCTTCCCATCTAGGATGTACCTTTCTATTTCCTCAGGAACACCCTCTAAAAACTGCTCCATTTGCAATAGGAAGGGCAACTCTTCCGTAGATTTAACATTTGCTCCTGATATCCAGGCATCCCAATTTTTCCCAATGTGGTAGGCATGTCGGGTAAATGACACATCGGGTTTCCACCTTAGGGCTCTGAACCGCCGACGGGCATGCTCAGGTGTTAGCCCCATTCTGATTCTGGCCTTGTTTTTAAAAAGTTCATAACTGTTCATGTGTTCCTTAGGCATTTCAGCCGCCACCTCTGCTAAGGGTCCACTGAGCTGCGGCCTCAGCTCTACCATGTACTGGGGTGGAGGGATGTTGTATCCAAGGCAGGCCCTTTCAAAATTTTCTAAGAAGGCCTCAGTATCATCGCCTGCCTTGTAGGTAGGGAATTTCCTGGGATGGGAAGTGGTACCTGGAGAGGAGTTGTTAGGATGGTCTGATGCACCCTGCCTAGTCCTTGCTGCTTCCAGTTCCATCTCTTTTTCTTTCAGCTCCATCTCTCTCTTGTGGGCCGCCTCTTTGGCTTTCTCTTCTCTGTCTCTCAGCTCTATCTCTCTCTTGTGGGCCGCCTCTTTGGCTTTCTCTTCTCTGTCTCTCAGCTCTATCTCTTTTTCTTTCAGCTCCATAGCTCTCTTGTGGGCCTCCTCTTTAGCTTTTTCTTCTTTGGTAGTCATTTTCCTGGTTTTCTTGTGCTGGGTCACACCCCTCTGCAGTTGACTGAAATTGGGATGTACTTAGCTCTGGCTGCTGCTGAGTTAACAGAGACTTTCTAACAAGCTACTCCCGAGGATGTAAAAAGAAAAAAAAACAATTCAACTTGTAAATTATCTTTACCAGTCAGTCAAAGTTTGCTCCCTTTGAACCCTTCTCTTAACAAAGGACCTCGTAAAAAAAAACTTAACACCTCTGCCTTCAGGCAAGGAGAGATAAGATATGCATCTACCTTCAGCTCTGCTTTCCAAGCAGCTAGAAGGAAAAAAAAATCTCTTACTGGCTTTGGGTTTAAAATGTATCCCACCGCTATGCCACCATGTCAAGGCTGGATCCCCACTTTGAACTTTAGGGTTCAAATGTAGGGGCCTGCATGAAAACTTCTAAGCTTATCTACCAGCTTAGCTTTGGTCCGCTGCCACC
>NW_020687809.1:0-2284 GCF_002925995.2 Terrapene triunguis | reverse complement strand
CAGTAGGGGGCGCTGTGCTGCGAGTGGTGGGGCAGGGTGCAGTAGGGGGCGCTGTGCTGTGGGTGGCGGGGCAGAGCGCAGCAGGGGGCGCTGTGCTGCAGACAGTGGGGCAGGGCGCAGCAGGGGGCGCTGTGCTGTGGGTGGCGGGGCAGGGCGCAGCAGGGGGCGCTGTGCTGCAGACAGTGTGGCAGGGCGCAGCAGGGGGCGCTGTGCTGAGCTGCAGGGAAAAGGATCAGCCCTGGCATCTGGAAGGAAGGGGGCTGGGGGCGAGGGGACTGGCCTTCTCTGCCACTTTTCTTCAGACCCCTCCTGCTCTGTCTCCGCTGGCCCAGTCTGGATTTACTGGCGGCCGGCCGGCCTGGGCAGCGGTGAGGAAAACGGCAAAGGGGAGGATGCAGTGTCCTCAGAGCCGCGCTATACTGGGGGGGAGGGGGCAGCTCCCCCCACAGCCAGCCTGTTGCCCTGCTCCCTGCAGCCCGGCTGCCCCTAACGCTGTCTGAGCAGCCCCTAGTGCTGTGGGGAGGGCGGCTGCCAGTGAGCGCTGTTGGAGAGGGGGCTGGCGCTCAGGCACTGCTGCTCAGGGGGGCTCCTGGCTGTAGGGAATGGAGCTGGCGGGCAGGGGCCGGTGGGGGGCTCTGCAGGGTGCCCCAGCTGCCAAAACCCCTGCACTTTAGCTGACCCCCGTGCCTGGGCCAGGCCCCCAGCCCTGAGCAGCCAGCCGGGCAGTGCCAGACTCGGCAGCCGCTCCCACTGCCCAGGCTGCAGTGGCCCCATCCAGAGGCAGGTGCAGGCGGAGTGGGAGGCGAGAGATGCCCATGCTAGATTCCCTCTAGTCTTGCCCCTCCCCCTTCCTCTGCCCAGGCTGGGGGGCGCCCTGTGAGCACAGCCCGTGGGGTGGGAGAGGTCGGCTGCTCAGTGGGGCTGCCCAGGCCCGCGTCACTGCCAAGCTGCTGGCAAACATCTGGGCAGGAGACAGGCCAGGCTGTGTGGGCTGGCAGAGGGGCTCATGCCCCCCCCCATGCATTGCTGTGCTGCCCCGGGGACCCTCAGCCCCCCATTGGCTCCATCCTCCTCAGGCCGCTCGCAGGCTGGTGCTCTGTCTGCCCGGCACCAGCTCCCTGCCCGGCCGGGGGTAGACGAGGCTGCACTGTTGGATGTGCCCAGTCCAGGGAGCACCGGGCTCTGGACACAGCCCTGGCTCCCTGCCCCCCTTCTCTCCCATCCCTGGTGTCCTGGCTTTCAAGGGAAGGCATCTGAAGAACCAAACCGCAGAGCGATGCCTGGGCTGGGTGGGCTGGGCCCCACGCTGCAGGGGTGGGGGTGGGGGACCCGGTGAGTGACAGAGTGCCCCCCAAACCCTCCATCCACATCACCGGGGCACTGCAAAGCCTCATCTCTGCCCCGGGCGAGCACTGGTGCTGCCACAAGCCTCCCTCGGTCACTGCCACAGGGCAGCCGCTGGCACCAGCCCCCGAGCTCAGCTTCCCGCGGCCTGGCCCCTCCACTGGCTCCGGGGCAGGTGATGCTGGCATACAGGGGCAGCACTCAGAGCCTGCCCTGCAGCAGCTGGGGGGCAAGGGGCCTGACTGGCCTGTGGGGCCCTTGTGGGGAGGGGCCTGGCCTGGGAGGAGCGGGGGGCTGCCCTAGGGTTCCCTGCTGATGGGCCCGCTCTGACTGATTCTGCGACACTTGGGGAGAATCCGGGGAAAAGCCAGTGCCCTGCTTCGGCAGGGGGCTCCCAGGCAGGCTGGCGGGGGGGGGGGGCAGCTGGTGCCCCATAATCCCCCCAGACCTGCTGAGCTGCGACTCCTCCCTGCTCCCAGCTGTCCGGAGATTTCCCAGTGCCGCCCGCTCCCAGCTGCTGCTGTTCCCATTCCGAGCACGTCCCTGCAGGGCAGCCGCTCTCCACAAGTCACTGCCCGTGTGGTGCGGGCAAGCAAAGCAGGAGGGGGCAGGGCCCAGCCAGCCCCAGGGCGGGGCCGGGAGTCCCGGGCACCCCTGGGATGGGACCTGCCCCCAGCAGGGAGACTGGGGCCTCCTTTGAAGTGACAGGGACAGGGATTGTGTTGGGCAGGTGGCGCTTGTGGCAGAGGTGAGCTGGCTGCGGTGGGTGCCAGGAGAGCGGCTCTGGGGGGCGGTGCTGAGGCACGGGAAGGACCCCGAGAGCAGCCTAAGGGGCTCAGATTCCCGGAGCCCTGCTTGGACTCTGCCCCTGCCACCTGTCCATGATCCAGGGCACAGCGTCGGCCTAGGCCTGCTCTCACCTCCCAAGGCCCAGGCTGCT
>NW_020687808.1:470-1735 GCF_002925995.2 Terrapene triunguis | reverse complement strand
GGGAGACTGGGGAACAGGGGGCAGGGGATCAAGCTTAGGGAGCAGGGCTTGTGGGGTACCCAGGGGAGGGACTTTGAGGGGGAGGGAACAAGGGGGGGCTCAGAGGAGGGAGTTTGGAGAGCAGGGGACCTGGGGATACATGGGAGGGAGTTTGGGGGCAGGGGATGTGGGGGGCCCAGGGGAGGAAGTTTGGGGAGCAGGGGAACTGGGGGGCCCAGGGGAGGAAGTTTGGGGAGCAGGGGAACTGGGGGGCTCAGAGGAGAGAGTTTGGGGGCAGGGGATGTGGGGGGCCCAGAGGAGGGAGTTCGGGGACAGGGATTGGGGGAGGGGTCTCCTGTGGGGTGGGATCCATCTCCCTTGCTGCCTCCCCCCCCCACCTCCTCCATCCCTGCCTCACCATCTGCCGGTCGCTTAGCAACCAAGCCATGGGGGCCCTGGGGTTGTCATGGTGACCGGCTCCGGAGCGCTGGCGATGGGGGGGATGGGGTGAGCATCCGGGGGGGGGCTGAATTATCGGAGGGGAAAATGGGGGGTAGGGAGAAGGGAGGGGGACATACTGGGAGGAGGAGGAGGGGCGGAGATGGGGAGCAAATGGGGGTGAATTTTTGCTAAGGGAAAGGGAGGGCCAGATGCCCCCACCCCAGAGGAGGCCGCATCTCAGCGCCGGGCGAGGGGTCCCTGGATAACCAGCCGCCCCGCCCCAGAGGTGGCCGCATCTCAGCGCCGGGCGAGGGGTCCCTGGATAACCAGCCGCCCCGCCCCAGAGGTGGCCGCATCTCAGCGCTGGGCGAGGAGTCCCTGGATAACCAACCGCCCCGCCCCAGAGGTGGCTGCCTCTCAATATGCTTAGGTAGCTGCCAAGTCAGGTCACTTGCACATACTGACCCCTGTGGCGTGTACACACACACACACACACACACACACACACGCAACCCTCTGCCCCAGTGCTGCTCGGCCGCGGCCCAGCAGGAGCCTCAGACAGTCACTGACCAGAGACTGGCGAATTTTTACTTTCATTAGGAAACTGCCTAAAAAAATCCAATCGAGCTCAGGGCCCCATCATGCCAGACACAATCTGGGGCAGCCCCCCACATCCCAGAGCTGGCAGGTGACCCACACCCGGGGAGAGCTGGGGGGAGCCCAGGGCTGGGCTAGCAGGGGCTGCAGGTCGGGAGTGAGGGGCACCGGCAGAGCTGGGGGGGGGCAGGGCTGGGCTGGCAGGGGGCTGCGGGTCGGGAGTGAGGGTCACCGGCAGAGCTGGGGGG
>NW_020687808.1:0-370 GCF_002925995.2 Terrapene triunguis | reverse complement strand
CAGGGGGCTGCGGGTCGGGAGTGAGGGTCACCGGCAGAGCTGGGGGGAGCCCAGGGCTGGGCTAGCAGGGGCTGCGGGTCAGGAGTGAGGGGCACCGGCAGAGCTGGGGGGGCAGGGCTGGGCTAGCAGGGGGCTGCGGGTTGGGAGTGAGGGGCACCGGCAGAGCTGGGGGGGCTGCGGTTCGGGAGTGAGGGGCACCGGCAGAGCTGGGGGGGGGCCCAGTGGCAGCTGCCTCTCCCTGGAGGTCTCTGCCCCCTTCATTGTGTGGCTCACAGTCACTCACTTCCGGTGTGTCACATGCTCGCTCCCACGCAGCCTCTCCTGGGGGGGAGAGTGTGACTCTGGGAGTGAGTGAGAGAGAGAGAGAGCC
>NW_020687807.1:0-2834 GCF_002925995.2 Terrapene triunguis | reverse complement strand
TGGTGGACTGGTTGTTTCAACGGAGCCTGCCAGCCCTCCTGGCCGGGACTGCGTGTATGTGTCGGCTATGTGACTGTCTTGCAGGGGGGGAGGGTTACAGATCCCCTGCTGCGCGGCTCTGTGATGCAGGGTAAGGACCGCTGCATAAGATCTGTAACTGCCCTCCCCCGCCACCAAGTCACAGAGCAACACCACCGCCCCCACCACACAAAACATGAAAACCACCTCCCAGACTGACCAGGATAACTAGTCACTGCACTGTATATGTGCCCTGCTGCTGCACCTGCCCCCTGCTAAAGGTGACTGTCCTGTCCAATGACCAAGCCCCTTCCCCCCCCCTTCAGACAGACTCCCCTCCAAAAGAAGAGGATGGAAACAGAAATGAACAGAAACGTATTCTTTATTAACAACCGCACATGGAACGGGGGGGTGAAACTTGGACGGGGTCTTGTGGGAGGCGGGTAGGAAAGGACTTTTCAAATTTTGGGGAATGAGAGCCTTCTAGTGGTAGAGCAGTCCGCAGGGGTGGAGTGAAATTTTTCACGGCCCCTTCCACCCCTCCGTGTTTGGACTTTGGGTGAGGGGGGTATGGGACTTGGTGGCGGGGCAGGGCAGTTACAGAGAGACTGCAGCGGGGCTCTCTCCTCCTGCCTCCGGTCCTGCAGAACATCCACAAGGCGGCGGAGCGTGTCCGTTTGCTCCCTCATTAGTCCAAGCAGCGTTTGAGTATCCTGCCTGTCCTCCTGTCGCCACCTCTCCTCCCGTTCCATGTTTGCCCGGTGCATTTGGGACAAGTTCTCCCTCCACTGTGTCTGCTGGGCTGCCTGTGCTCGGGAGCATCCCATTAGCTCAGCAAACATGTCTTCCCGTGTCCTCTTCTTCCTCCTCCTAATGTGCGCTAGCCTCTGGGCAGATGTGGCTGTGGGAATTGGAAAAAGGGAGTGAATTCCTGAGACAGAGCAATGTATCTGTGAACAGAGAACATAGTCTTTCTCTGTGAACAAGACCATGCAGAGCACCTATCACACGCGCACTGAGGACAAGGTCGAATTTTCGGCCCTCGCCTACAGTGCCTGCGGTCTTGCTGTGGCGAGCTGAGGAGCAGGGCAGGACACCGGACTTTGTCTAGATGGCAAACATGGTAAGCCGTAGACTTGTGGCCGCTTAAAACTTTAAGAGTGGCACTGGCCTCCTTTCAAATAGAAAGCAATGCGAGTCTCTGCTGGCAGCAATCCTGCAAGCATGAACTCTGCCCCTGTCCCACCCCCTCGCGGCTGTAAACCGCGTGGCTGTAAACCGGCGGTTGCAGTTCTATAAAGGGACGGGCAAGCAGTCCCAATACTAACTTTCCCATACCTAATTCACAGCAGGGAGCCATGCCAGACATCACCCTCCTGAAGGTCTCCGAGAGCCAGAAGGAGAAGATGCTCCGGGACAGCCTTCAGAAACCGGGGCCATTTGCTGCACTGCTGTGCAAGGCCATGATCCCGGAGTACCTGCTGGCGTTGTGGCAGGGAAACGTGTCCTACCACGGGGGGCCTAATAAGCTCTCCCTGCCCAGGAACCTGCTGATGAGGCTGGAAAAACACCTGCAGGAGGTGTATGAGGAGTTCTCCCCGGAGGATCTCGCCTCTATCCCCGGTTACATTGACCAGTTCCTGGCTTAGGTGCCCTTGGAGGGACAAATGACTGCAGGGTTTTGGGCATTATAATCATGAAGCGGACATTGTGCAATTTTTTGAAAATGGTTCGGACTATATATTGAGGCGCCCAAAAAAAGACAAATCATGATACACTTTGCACTGATTCCCCTTTTGTTTGACTTTACTGTTTACATGTTTTGAAGCACTTTACCCACTGTTCATATTTTCAATCTTCCTGTTTTGTTGCAAATAAATGTTTACATGTTTTAAAGCACTTTAGCTAATGTTAATATTTTAAATACGCCAGTTATGTTGTAAATAAATGTTTAGATATTTAAAACACTTACTGCTTGATCCGTCCCCTGAATCTGTGTCTGGGGTAACGGCTGGGGAGGGTTGGTAGGGGATCTCTGTCAGGGTGATGAAGAGCTCCTGGCTGTCGGGCAAATCAGCGTTGTAAGCGCTGTCTACTGCCTCGTCCTCCTCATCTCCTTCCTCCTCTTCCCCGTCCGCTGAGGAACCGGCCGCGGACAATATCCCATCCTCAGAGTCCACGGTCAGGGGTGGGGTAGTGGTGGCGGCCGCACCTAGGATGGAATGCAGTGCCTCGTAGAAACGGGATGTGTGGGGCTGGGATCCAGAGCGTCCGTTTGCCTCTTTGGTCTTCTGGTAGCCTTGTCTCAGCTCCTTGATTTTCACGCGGCACTGCGTTGCATCCCGGCTGTAGCCTCTCTCTGCCATGGCTTTAGAGATCTTCTCATAGATCTTTGCATTCCGTCTTTTGGAGCGCAGCTCGGAAAGCACGGACTCATCTCCCCACACAGCGATGAGATCCAAGACTTCCCGATCCGTCCATGCTGGGGCCCTCTTTCTATTGGATTGCACGGCCATCTCTGCTGGAGAGCTCTGCATCGTTGCCACTGCTGACACTGCTGCTGAGCTCGCCACGGTGTCCAAACAGAAACTGCGCTTCAAACTGCCCAGACAGGAAAAGGAATTCAAATTTTCCCGGGGTGTGGCTGGTCAGAGCATCCGAGCTCGGACTGCTGTCCAGAGCGTCAACAGAGTGGTGCACTGTGGGATAGCTCCCGGAGCTATTAGCGTCGATTTCCATCCACACCTAGCCTAATTCGATATGGCCATTTCGAATTTAGCGCTACTCCTCTCGTTGGGGAGGATTACAGAAATCGA
>NW_020687806.1:3036-3536 GCF_002925995.2 Terrapene triunguis | reverse complement strand
CAAGCGTGTTTAATGATTAATGATTAATTTGCCCTGGCAATCGCGGCCAGTACAGCTACTGGAAAAGTCTGTTAACGTGTATGGGGATGGAGCGGAAATCCTCCAGGCACATCTCCAGAAAGCTCTCCTTCATGTACTCCCAAAGCCTTTGCAAAAGGTTTCTGGGGAGGGCTGCCTTATCCTGTCCGCCATGATAGGACACTTTACCACGCCAGGCCAGTAGCACGTAGTCTGGAATCATTGCATAACAAAGCATGGCAGCGTATGGTCCCGGTGTTTGCTGGCATGCAGACAACATCCATTCCTTATCGCTCTTTGTTATCCTCAGGAGAGTGATATCATTCACGGTCACCTGGTTGAAATGGGGCAATTTTATTAAGGGGACATTCAGAGGTGCCCCTTCCTGCTCTGCTGAACAGAAATATTCCCCGCTGTTAGCCACGCGGTGGGGGGGAGGGGTGAAGGGATCATCCCAGAGAATTATGTGTGTGGGGGGGGGG
>NW_020687806.1:0-2936 GCF_002925995.2 Terrapene triunguis | reverse complement strand
GTGTGTGGGGGGGGGGTAGTTGGGTTTGTGCTGCATGTTAACCCGGAAACCCCAGCCCCTCCTTTTACATTGCAAACCCATTTTAAATGGCCAACCCAATGGGTGCTTGGTATGGTTAATGAGAGCAGTACTGTTTGAAACCATCCTCACATGTTAAGAAGGTTAAAAAAGCCAAAAGACTGTGTCTTACCATGGCTGCCTGCAAGCTGAAATCTGTGGCCTGGCATTGCCTGAGTGATCTCTCACACCAAACCGGCAGGCCCTCAATATAAGAGGAAAAATGCAACCTTGTAACGAAAGCACATGTGCTGTGTGATGTGAACAGCAAAATTTAACGTGAAAGAGTGTACCCATTGTTCTCTAAAATGTATCTTTTTTAACCACCTCTCCCTTCTCCTCCACCAGCTGCAAATCTTTCTCCTTCACAGAGGCTAGTGAATATTCGAAAGCGGAAGCGAAGGACGCGTGATGAAATGTTTACAGAACTACAGACTGCCTCCCACGCTGACAGAGCCCAGCAGAATGTGTGGAGGCAGTCAATGACTGATTATAGAAAAGCCCAATATGAGCGAGAGGAGAGGTGGCGTGCTGAATCTCGGGCTCAAGAGGAGAGGTGGCGTGCTGAATCGTGGGCTGAAGATGAGAGGTGGCGTCAGCTTGCACACAGAAGGCAAGAGTCATAGACTCATAGACTCATAGACTTTAAGGTCAGAAGGGACCAATATGGTCATCTAGTCTGACCCCCCGCATGATGCAGGCCACAAAAGCTGACCCCCCCACTTTCCCTTAACTCTGCTGTTGAAGTCTCCAGATCGTGATCTAAAGACTTCAAGTCGCAGAGAATTTTCCAGCTTGCGACCCCTGCCCTATGCTGCGGAGGAAGGCGAAAAACCTCCAGGGCCACTGCCAATCTACCCTGGAGGAAAATTCCTTCCCGACCCCAAATATGGCGATCAGCAGAACCCCGAGCATACAGGCAAGGTTCTCTAGCCAGACCCTCATTTTACCAGCAATGGCTGTTATTGCCTAATTGATTAGAATCCCGTAATCCCATCAAACCATTCCCTCCATAAATTTATCTAGCCTAATCTTGAAGCCAGAGAGGTCTTTCGCCCCCACCGTTTCCCTCGGAAGGCTGTTCCAAAATTTCACCCCTCTGACGGTTAGAAACCTTCGTCTAATTTCAAGCCTAAATTTCCCCATGGCCAGTTTATATCCATTCGTTCTCGTGTCCACATTAGCACTGAGCTGAAATAATTCCTCTCCCTCCCTGGTATTTATCCCTTTGATATATTTAAAGAGAGCAATCATATCCCCCCTCAGCCTTCTTTTGGTTAGGCTAAACAAATCAAGCTCCTCTAGTCTCCTTTCATAGGAAAGGTTTTCCATTCCTCGGATCATCCTAGTTGCCCTTCTCTGTACCCGTTCCAGTTTCAGTTCATCCCTTTTAAACATAGGAGACCAGAACTGCACACAGTACTCCAAGTGAGGTCTCACCAGCGCCTTGTATAACGGAAGCAGCTGGAGCATCAAACTGATATGCTGCAGCGTATGGTTGAGCTGCAGGAAAGGCAGCAGGAGCACAGACCACCGCTACAGCCCCTGTGTAACCAACAGCCCTCCTCCCCAAGTCCCATTGCCTCCTCACCCAGACGCCCAAGAACACGGTGGGGGGGGCCTCCGGCCACCCAGTCACTCCACGCCAGATGATTTCCCGAGCAATAAGTGTTAAAGTTTTAAAGTTTTAAACTGCAGTGTGTCCTTTTCTTTCCCTCCTCCCCCACCCATCCCGGGCTACCTTTTAAATTATCCCCCTAGTTGTGTGATGAATTAATAAAGAATGCATGAATGTGAAGTAACAATGACTTTATTGCCTCTGCAAGTGGTGCTCGAAGGGGGGAGGGTAGGGGAGGGTGGGGTGGTTGGTTTGCAGGGAAGTAGAGTTAACCGGGTGGGGGAGGAGGGGGGGAGGTTTCATCAAGGAGAAACAAACAGAAGTTTCACACCGTAGCCTGGCCAGTCACAAAACTCGTTTTCAAAGCTTCTCTGATGCGCACCGCGCCCTGCTGTGCTCCTCTAACCGCCCTGGTGTCTGGCTGCGCGTAATCAGCGGCCAGGCGATTTGCCTTAACCTCCCACCCCCCCATAAATGTCTCCCCCTTACTCTCACAGAGATTGTGGAGCGCACAGCAAGCAGCAATAACAATGGGGATATTCTTTTCGCTAAGGTCTGAGCGAGTCAGTAAGCTGCGCCAGCGCGCTTTTAACGCCCAAATGCACATTCCACCACCATTCGGCACTTGCTCAGCCTGTAGTTGAACAGGTCCTGACTCCTGTCCAGGCTGCCTGTGTACGGCTTCATGAGCCATGGCATTAAGGGGTAGGCTGGGTCCCCAAGGATCACGATAGGCATTTCAACATCCCCAACGGTTATTTTCTGGTCCGGGAAGAAAGTCCCTTCCTCCAGCTTTCTAAACAGAGCAGAGTGCCTGAAGACGCGAGCATCATGTACCCTTCCCGGCCAGCCCACGTTGATGTCGGTGAAACGTCCCTTGTGATCCACCAGGGCTTGCAGTAGCATTGAAAAGTACCCCTTGCGGTTTATGTACTCGGTGGCTTGGTGCTCCGGTGCCAAGATAGGGATATGGGTTCCGTCTATGGCCCCACCACAGTTTGGGAATCCCATTGCAGCAAAGCCATCCACTATGGTCTGCACGTTTCCCAGAGTCACTACCCTTGATATCACCAGGTCTCTCATTGCCCTGGCAACTTGGATCACAGCAGCCCCCACAGTAGATTTGCCCACTCCAAATTGATTCCCGACTGACCGGTAGCTGTCTGGCGTTGCAAGCTTCCACAGGGCTATCGCCACTCGCTTCTCAACTGTGAGGGCTGCTCTCATCCTGGTATTCTGGCGCTTCAGGGCAGGGGAAAGC
>NW_020687805.1:21391-23060 GCF_002925995.2 Terrapene triunguis | reverse complement strand
GCATTTCTCTGGCCTCTCTCCGGTGTGCAGTCTCTGATCTGTAATAAGCTGTGATCGCCGACTCAAGCTTTTCCCACCGTCCAAACATTTATATGGCCTCTCGCCTGTGTGAGTTTTCTGATGTCTACTAAGTTCTGCCCCGCCTGCTGTTCCAGCCCTGGGACCTTCACCCCCCCCAGCTCTGCCCCCCAGTCCTGCCCCACAGGCTGCTCCCCACCTGCTAGTCCAGCCCTGGGACCTTCACCCCCCCTGCAGCTCTGCCCCACAGTCCTGCCCCACAGGCTGTTCCCCACCTGATATTCCAGCCCCAGGCTCGGGGTGTGACGGGGCCAGACCCAGCGAGCCCTTAGCCCCGGAAGCGGGGCGGAAATGACGCGCGAGCGGGGCGGAAGTGGAAGCTGCGCGTTGGGGAGGGGCGAGGCCGGGCTCTTACAGGCGACATGTTCCACCCCACCCCCCACCCCAAGGCCCTGTCTAGCCCCGCCCCCCGCAGCCCGGGGCATCGCTCCCTGGGGGTCTCTCCCTTTCCCCACAAGCGGGGAAGCTTTAGTGATTTAAGGGCAAGACGGAATGATAATTATGAATATGTTCAAGGCACATCTATACATCTTACAGAGGATAATTAATATTAACTTAAACTAATGACAAATTTACTTGTAAATTCTCAGAAAATTCAATCTCTACTCCTAAGAGTCCAGGCTGGTAGTTTGGAGAGGATACACTGTATATGTAAGTATGCCGGTAACAAAGAGGTTGAGGTTAAGTGCAAAGCAGAATTCAACCTGAACTACGGAGTTGCAATCAGCACCTCTCTAATTCATGTCAGGTCAAAGTGTGATTGTCTGAAATGTGATGCATCATATACTTATTTATGCTACACTTTAACAGCAGTGTCACACCAAAATATGTGTTTTCTAGCAGTGCAAGAAATATTTAACAGAACCAAAGATCTCTATGCCTTGGTTTATACAATAAAGCTGTCCCAAGTCATCACTAGGTTATTAGCAGCCATGTCTGACAAACCAAGGGAGGAAGTTCCTAGCAGATGATAGTGCAAGTGTAGGGTTATACTGGATGTCTGCTAAAGTTGCAGGGAATCAGTTGGAAACCCACAGAAACCAGATAATCAAGTCCACCATAATATTTTTTTCCTATGTAACCAAGCAGAGAAGGAGCATTTAAAAGTAAGCAAAAATTATAGCAAAGAGAGCAACGGCACCAATTATCTTAATCAAATAGGGCATTGAAGTGTGGTGGGTACAATCTCCTACTGCCTTGGTTTTCAGAGGTTTAATGATCCGTTCTCCCTGGGTCAGGATGGCTTTCCTGGCTCGATCCCACTTCCCTGGCCCTCTCAGGCGGTACTGGTACGGCGTGCAGGGGCCAAAGAAAACCTCCACGGCGAGCTTTGGATCCATGAGGAAGAGAGACAGTAGGCTGGGCTTGACCCCTGTCAGGCAGGCGAGTTCATCCATGTATGGGATGTAATCCACCTGGATGGTGTGGCGCTGACTTTTCACATACCTGAAATAAATGATCATAGTAATGCCTCAGGGCTAGATCCACACAGAGACCTAGATGCTGCAACACTCAGCACTGCGCTGCCTAATGTTTGGTGCCTTGCCACCTAGTGGACTCCATGGCCCTGAACTGGAGGCCTCAGCTCCCT
>NW_020687805.1:0-21381 GCF_002925995.2 Terrapene triunguis | reverse complement strand
CTTAGTGTGCCTGAGCTAGTCAATAGGAAATGGTGAGGAGGGGACTGGCTGCCCTGGAGCCTTCCCAGCATGCTCAGCGGTTACTGTTTCATGTAATAGTTCCTACCGTTTTGCCATTTCCTCTCTTTTCTGGGCAATATCAGCCACCATGTCGCTTGCTGAAGGCAATCCGTTCAGCCCTAGGAAAGAGAAGCCCGAGTCAGAAGGGAGCCAGACACAGAGGCAATAGCTCCTGGGCAATAAGAGGAACAAGGAATAGATAAAGAGCCCCAGAGAAAAGAGAGTTGTTTGTGCCTCTTCCCCTGCCCCTAGATAAACCCTAGAGAGTAACGGCTCTTGAAGCCTCAGCAACACCTCCTGCCCCCAGGAAGACTGAACATTTGGGGGACGGGGGATGGACTTTGAAAGGCAGGGAGCTGGGAGTGGGTGAGCAAAGGAGAGGGTGCGAGCAAAAGTGCAAACTAAGTGCAGCCAAAGGGTAAGAGAAAGCTAGCCAGACTCCATCCCCAACAGAGAGGGAGGGGAGAGGACATGGGTGGGGGGAGCACCCAGAGAGTAAAGCTGGTCCACGTTTTATAATAAATACTTTTTTCCCAACAGAAAGATGGCTTTTTTTGGAAGAAATGAAAATGGTCCCAGAACATTTCTAAATAAACCAGTCAGGTCTTTCTGTGTCAGAAAGACACAAACAGAGAACACAACCTGGTCACCTTTCACTGGGAAGATGGCAGTCGAAAGAGGGAGAGCAACGGAAATGCTGCAAGATGGCAGACTGTCCACCTAAACAGCACTGGCTGTAGGATTTCCTTGGAAATGTCTGCTCTTTCTCTGCCCAGCAGGCTAGACTATTTCCTGCATTTTGGTTCACGTACCCTTGAACACACGTGTGGCCCAGCGACCCTGGAGTTCAGCAATGGGCATGAGGGGCCCAAATGGTTGGATGAGGCCAATGAAAGCCAGAGTTGGCTTCTCCAGATGAGGAGGGAAGACAAATTTATACAGGGAGACCTGGTTTTCGACCACTTTGACACAGTCCCCGAGGAAGGGGAAAGAGAAGCTGTATCCTGTAGCAAAGATAACCACATCAAGGTTCTCCTCTCTGGTTCCATCTTCGAAGATGGCGCTGGTTGTGGTGAACTCCTTGATGTTCGGTTTCACAAGCACCTTGCCAGAGATTATGCGGTTTGGCAGATCGTCACTGGCGGTTGGGTGCACGCTGGAAAACCTGAATGGCACAGAAAGAGATACAATAAATGTCAAGGAGGCTGCCAGGAGAGAGGAGAAAAAAACAGTTACTCACCGTTTTGTAACTGTTGTTCTTTGAGATGTGTTGCTCATGTCCATTCCATTGTAGGTTATGCGCATGCCCACGTGCGCGGCCGTCAGAGTCTTTTGCCTTAGTGGTACCCATAGGGCCAGCTGTGGCACCCTCTGGAGTGCCATGCTCATGCGTGGTATATCAGGTGCTGTCAGCCCTGCGCCCTCTCGGTTCCTTCTTGCTGACAACTCCAACAGAGGAACAGGAGGGCGGGTAATGGAATGGACACGAGCAACACATCTTGAAGAACAACAATTACAAAAAGGGGAGTAACAGTTTTTTCTTCTTCGCGTGCTTGCTCATGTCAATTATAGGTGACTCATAATCAGAATCCCAGGAGATGGGCTCGGAGTTCACAGTCATGCAGATTGGAGTACTGCTCTGCTGAAACCAGCATTACCCTGAGCCTGCTCGACCAGCGCATAGTGCGAGGCAAACCTGTGGATGGACAACCAGGTACGGAAAATTTCCTGGATCGGCACCTGAGCAAGGAAGGCCACTGCCGAGGCCTGAACCCTAGTGGATTGGACCGTCACAATTGTTGGCGGGGGCACCTTCGCCAGCTCATAGCAGTAGCGGATACAAGCCGTGATCCACGATGAGATCCTCTGGGTGGACACTAGACAACCCTTCATTCACTCTGTGACAGCAATAAAAAGCTGCTTAGACTTACGGAACGGCTTCGTTCTCTCTATGTAGAAGGCCAGAGCCTGCCTAACATCCAAGGTGTGCATCCTGTGCTCTTCATCCGTCGCATGAGGCTTCGGGCAAAGGACCGGAAGATATATGTCCTGACTTGTGTGGAACTGGGAGACAACCTTGGGCAGAAAAGCTGGGTGCAGATGCAGCTGGACCTTGTCCTTATAGAAGATCGTATGTGAACGCTCTGATCTCGGACACCCTATGGGCCGAAGTTATAGCGACCAAAAAGGAGACCTTCCAGGATAGCAGAAGGGAGCAGGAAGTCAGGGGCTCAAAGGGGGGCCTCATGAGCTAGGAGAGCACAAGGTTCAGGTCCCAAGGAGGGACTGGGTCCCGGACATGCGGGCAAAGGCACTCCAGACCTTTCAGAAACCGTGCCGTCATGGGATGGGTGAATACCGACCCGCCTTGAAATGGATGTTGGAAAGCCGAAATGGACGCCAGGTGCACCTTGATCAAGGACAGCGACAGGCCCTGTAGCTTCAGGTGTAGCAAATAGTCCAGGACATCCTGCAGGGGGGCCTCCTCCACCCAGATATGGCGATCTGTGGCCCAACATGTGAACTGCTTCCATTTCGATACGTAGGTAGCCCTGGTGGAGGGCTTCTTGCTGGACCTACTGGATACCGGTGGAACACTGCCGCTCAGCCATGCAGAAACCAGGCCGCCAGATGCAGTGCCACCAGGTTTGGGTGCAACAGATTGCTGTGGTTCTGGGACAGTAGGTCTGGCCGAAGAGGCAACTGTAAGGGGGTGGCTGCTGAAAGGCTCAGGAGCATGGCGAACCAGTGCTGACGAGGCCATGCCAGGGCTATGAGGGTGACTGAAGCTTTGTCTCGCTTCACCTTGAGCAGGACCCTGTGGATCAGCGGCACCAGCAGAAGGCGTACATGAGTGCTCCCGACCACGGGATCAGGAAGGTGTCTGATAGGGAGCCTTTGTCCCTGCCCTGCAGAGAACAGAACATGTGGCACTTCTTGTTATATCTGGATGTGAACAGGTCCACCTGGGGAGTCCCCCACCTTCAAAGACTAGGCTGACCACCTCCAGGTAGAGTGACCATTCGTGGTGAGACGAGAAGGTCCTGCTGAGGCGATCCACCAGGACGTTCTTGGTACCGGGCAGGTGGGCAGCCATCAAATGAATGTCGTGCTGCACACAAAAGTCCCAAAGGCTGAGCACTTCCCAACAGAGGGCTGAAGACCTGGCGCCGCCCTGCCTGTTGATGTAGTACATTGTGGCAGTATTGTCCATCAGAACCTGCACCACCTTGCCTTCCAGGCAGGGCAGGAAAGCCTGGCATGCCAGGCGTACTGCTCTGTGTTCCCTGACAGTGATATGAAGAGCAATGGCCCTTGGTGCTGAGGCTGCCCAGATGGGCCCCCCAGCCCAGGTCCGACGCGTCTGAGACCAAGGTGAGTGAGGGCGACAGGGTCGCAAAAGGGACTCCCCGCAGCACTGACCTGGGATCCCACCACCAGTTGAGCGATGAGAGGACCTGGCTTGGCACCATGACCACCTGGTCCAGGGGATGCCTGCTTGGAATGTAGACTGAGGCCAGCCACATTTGTAGGGGCCTCAGATGAAGCTGGACGTGGCTTACCACATAGGTGCACGTGGCCATGTGGCCCATCAGCCGCAGGCACAAGTGGGCCGTGGTGAGCGGTTAGTTCTCAATCAGGTCTGACACAGCTTGAAAAAGCGCTTCTGGCAGGAATGCCCTGGCCCGCCTGGAGTCAAGAACTGCACCGACGAACTCTATGCATTGACCTGGTGCTAACATGGATTTTTCTGTGTTTATTAGGAGACCCAGGTCGCAGCAGGTGGAGTGCACCAGATCGAGGCTCCTCTGGACCTCCTCTGGAGACCTGCCCTTGATGAGCCAATCATTGAGATACGGGAAGATCTGGACCCCTTGATGCCTCCAGTAAGCCGCCACCGGTGCCACGCATTTCGTGAACACCCTGGGGGCCGAGGACAGGCCAAAGGGCAGCGCTGTAAACTGGAAGTGGTGCCCTGCCACTATAAAGCGCAGGAAACGTCTGTGCCCTGGGAAGATAGAGACATGAAAGTAAGCGTCTTTTAAGTCTAGAGCGGCGTACCAGTCCCCCTGATCCAGAGAAGGGATGATGGAGGCCAGGGATACCATGCAGAACTTCAACTTCAGCAGAGACTTGTTGAAGCCCTGCAGGTCCAGGATGGGTCTGAGCCTCCCTTTTGCCTTCGGGATTAGGAAGTAGCAGGAGTAGAATCCTCTCCCTTGCATATCCCGAAGAACCTCCTCCATGGCCCCGAGGTGTAGGAGGTTCTCGACCTCCTGAACAAGGAGTTGCTCATGAGAAGGGTCCCTGAGAAGGGACGGGGAAGGGGGGGGGGGAAGGAGGGGCGGCCAAAAATTGCAGGATGCAGCCCCAAGCCACTATGTGCAATGGGCCGAGGTAACCCGCGACCAGGCCGAGCAATAAGAGAAAAGGTGGTCAAGGAAGGGGCGGGAAAGATCCAGGCAGTTGGCTGGTGTGTTGCTCCCCAGTGCACCCTCAAAATGAGCACTTCTGGCCCCCCTGGTGTTTCACCAGGCCAGGCTGCACAGGAGATCGGGACAACCAGGGGCGGCGGCGGTTGAATCCAGTGTCCCTTTTCCTTGTAGGACCCTGCCGAGGCAGACACTGGGAGGTGGGGGGAGGCCGGAACTGAGGCATGTGCATCCCCAGGGAGCGGAGGGTCGCCTTTGTGTCTTTTAGGCCATGCAGGTGCACGTCTATTTGGTCATAAAACAGGCCGACACCATCAAACGGAAGGTCCTGGATCGGGGCCTGCATTTCCTGGGACAGGCCCATGGTCTGAAGCCAGGAGCTGCACTGCATGACCACTGCTGAGGCGACCACTCGGGCAGCTGAATCAGCGGTGTCCCAGGCCATCTGGAGAGAAGACAGAGCAGCCACAGTTCCTTTCTCCACCAGGGTGGCGAATTCCTGGGCTGCTTCCTGGGGCATAGAGTCCTTGAACTTGAGAAGAGAGCCCCACAAGTTAAAATTGTAGCAGTCCAAGAGGGCCTGGTGATTTGCCACCCTAAACTGGAGGCTAGCTGTAGAATAAATCTTCCGGATGAATAAGTCCAGTCCTTTCACCTCTTTATTCTTAGGGGTAGAACTGGCGGGCCCGTTTGTCCCGTTCATTGGCTGCCGACACGACCAATGAACCCAGAGGCAGATGAGTATATAAGTACTCGAACCTCTTTGCGGGGCTGAAGTACTTCTTTTCCACCCTTTTCAAGGTGGGCAGGATGGAGGACGGGGTCTTCCAGATGGCCTTGGTGATATTCAGGACCCCTTCGTGAACCAGGAGTGTGACCTGGATTGGGGCGGATGCAGAGAGCACCTTAAGAAGTGTGTCCATCTGCTCCTCCATCTCCTCCACTCTGAGGTCCAAGTTAGCTGCCACCCTGCGGAGCAGAGCCTGATGCTCACAGAAATTGTCTGGTGGGCTATCCCTGTACGGTCCCGCTACTGCTTCGTCCGGGGAGGAGGAAGATGACTGTATGGCTGGGGAGGGCGGCCTTGGGGTGGGTACTGGTTCCTCATCTGAGGCGGTCACCGGGCCCAATGCCGCAGGTGCTGGGGGCGCCGCCTGTGGTCTGTCTGATGTGGTGACTGAGGGCTGGTGGGAGTGGAGCACCAGCTTGACAGGAATGCCCCATGCGTTCCAATATGGTCATTGGGTTGGCCACTGGCTTTGGTGTCAGGTTGGCACCAATGCCGCTGATGCGCCTTCTGGAGCCCACTCACGCTGTCTGGGTGAGGGACTGAATTGCGCCTCCGAGCCTGAGAAATCGTCTCCTTCTGGCGACGAGGGTGGGGCTGTGGAGGCTTGAGTCTGAAGGCTCATGGTCACCGCTGGAGACCGGGACCAATCTGACCAGTGCTGGGGGTAGGCGGAGTGGCGTCATGTCAGGAAGCGTCCTCGAGGTCTCACAGGGAGCCTTAGCCGGGTCCTTTGCCACACGCGGCAGAGGCGCTGTGGACTCTCCTGGTGCCGGGCCCTTGGAGGGGGCTGGTTGCACTATTTGCTTAGGCCCTTTACCGCTCCCTGGAGTTGGTGGAGGGTCCATTCTGGGGGAGGAACCCCCCCGTGGCCGAACCCTTCAACAGGTCCGGAGTGGGCATAAGGCCTGAACAGGGTCCTTTGCCAGGAGCCCCTTTGTTGGTCTCGGCTGATGCCATCTTCTTAGGCTTCCTCTTTGGTGACTGGGATCGGTGCCGGGAGGACCTTGGTGCCGGAGGTGCGCTATGCACCAAAGTTGAAGTGCTGGGTGCCGGTTCAGGCTGCACTGGCTCCAAAGCTGGACACAGGGCAGCCTGCAGCAGGAGGGCCCTGAGGTGGATGTCGCACTCCTCCTGAGTCTGTGGACGAAAGTTCTGGCAGATACGACAATGCTCCTTTATATGGGTTTCCCTGAGGCACTGCAAACAACTCTTGTGCGGGTCACTAACAGGCATTGGCCTGTTACAGGACAAGCAGGGCTTGAAACCTGGAGATCGGGGCATGCCCCACCACCACGGGAGTGAAGTCCCCGCTGCGACACTATCTAACTAAATACTTAACAGGTACTTAACTACTAACTAACAACGCTTAAAACTATCTACAGAGAAGCAAAGGGCTAAACAGAAGAAGAAAAACCACTGACCACTTGCGATGCAAGGGACAAAGGCTCTCCGACTGACCACGGGTGGTAAGAAGGTAGGTAGCTAGGCAGCATGTTGGCAGGAGAAGCTGACAAATGTAAGGTGATGTGCATTGCAAAGAGTAATCTGAACTACTCATAAACAAGGCTGGGGTCTAAATTAACTGTAACCGCTCTGGAAAAAGATATGGGCCGCATTGCGCACCACTCGATGAAAACCTCTTCTCAATGCGCAGCAGTGCTTGAAGCAGCAGGTAGCATTAGGGAGCATAAGGAATGGCCTGGAAAATACTGACTTGATCTGCAGTTCTGTATGGCAGGGCCGTGCCCTTAGCTAGAGTCCTGGGTTCAGTTCTGGTTTCCATCGCCAAAAAGACTGAACAGAAACCGAGGGGTGCCAGAGACAGGTGATGAGAATGGTTAAAGGCATGAAATTGGTCCAGAAAGAGAGAGAATTAACTGAGTGAGACTGTTTAGACATCACTAAGGCTACAATTTTGTCATGGAGGTTGCGGAAGTCACGGAATCTATGACTTCCAGAGACATCCGTGACTTCAGCCCTCTGTGGTTGGGAGCTGCGGGGTTCCCCTGCCGCCCACCACAATTTGGAGCTTGGGTGGCCCCACTGCCCAGGTGTCCCATAGCTCCCGGCCACCGCAGGCGGCAGGGGGACCCTGGAGCTCTGAGCCGGGGACCCATGCAGGCGGTGTGGGGATCCTGCAGCTCCCCATTTTGTCACGCATATTTTTAGTAACAGTCATGGACAGGTCATGGTCTTCCATGAATTTTTCTTTATTGACCGTGACCGGTCCGTGAGTTTTACTAAAAATATGAATGACAAAATGTTAGTCTCAGACATCACAGCTCCACACAGCTTCCCGCAGCTGTCCCCAACCCGGCTCCAGCTGCGGGGAGATGGGAGCTCGGAGCTGCAGCCCTAACATGGTAAGAGCTGCGCAGGTAGCTGTGTGGAGTCGCAGCTCCTCCATCTGCCCTGGCGGGGGGTTCCGGTGGGTGGGGACATGGGATGGGGGCTGCTCTCCTTGGGCCCCCCACACAGCCCAGGTTAGAGCCGCACGGACAACTGTGAGGAGCCTGGGTCTCTCCACCTGCCTTGAGTGGGGAGCCTGGGGGGCGGGGACACGGGCAGGGGGCTGCTTTCAGCTCCCTGGCCCTGCTCCAGCTTCCCACTTGGCTGGGGCCTCAAGGGGAAGAGGAGGGGAAGGGCCCCTCACTTTTGGGATGGCTCTGACGCCCTTGCACTTTTTAAAGTAGCACTTGGTAATCTGATGAAACTGACATTGCTAAACACAAGAAAGCCACAGAAGTGTGTGTGTGTGGCAGGGGGAGACAGTATGTGACAGGGAGTGTGTGTGTGTTTGAGAGAGAGACAGAGTGTGTGTGGCGGGGGAGTGAGTGTGCTGGCATGCTGTCTCTTCAAGTTCAGAGAGCAGCTGGAAGCAACCAATCCTGAAGCAGAAGCTGGTGCACAGACAGTTGGTGTCCTCCTGTCCCCGCACCCCAGCTCTGCAGAGACCAGTACACCAATGGGGGGATGGGGAAACCCCGACATCAGCCCCTGCCTTACTTCCGGGCTCTGCACAACACGAATCTCTTCCCCCCCACCCCTCAGCAGCAGCCTACCCTGCCTGCCGCTGCGGTCCTAGTGCCAGGAAGAGCAGAAGTCCAGGTTAATGTTTTGATTCCATGATTCTCCCCCCCCCCTCCCCCGAGTTCTCCCACAGCCTCCTGTCCCCGCATACCCCAGAGATCCACCCCTCCCCTGTAGTCCAGGTAGGAGTGCATTTGCGCCAGGAGCCAGCATGCTCAGCTGGGCAGTAGCTATGTGAGCTCTCCACGCTCAGGCATTTCAACCCTTCCTGGGGCTTTGAAAGGGGAGGAGCGTATGCCTTATAGCTGGATGCAGGGCAGCAGAGTTCAAAACAGTGACCAGAGCGGTCATGGTGGGCATTGTGGGATACCTCCTGGAGGCCAGTTTCAGCGACATAACGAACACAGTGTCTACACTGACACTTTGTCGATCTAACATTGCCACAAAAAGTTCTCTGCCTCTCGTCGAGGTGGTTTTATTTTGTTGGCAAAGCAGGAAAGTTTTGTTGGCGTGCACACCTCCGCTGTTTTGTCAGCAAAAGCTGCAGAAGAAGGGTGTTTGCTGTAGGGTAGCAGTGGGAATAAGATCTAGGTCCCAGGTGAGGCAAATGCTGACAGATTTGGCACAGCAGCAGCAGCAGCAATGCGAGCTGGGCCCCTGGTGATGAACAGAGATTGGCTGGGGGATCTGGCACAGCAATGGGATCGAACCCAAACCCTAGAGACTCTAGCTCGGGGTGGGCAAACTACGGCCTGCGGGCCGGATCCAGCCCCTCAGGGCTTTGGATCCGGCCTGTGCCGCCACCGGCACCACATCCTTGCGGCCCCCCAGACGGGGTGGGGGTGGGGGAAGGGCTCCGTGCGTTGCCCCTGTGTCTAGGCAGCGCCCCCCGCAGTTCCCATTGGCCGGGAACAGGGAACCATGGCCAATGGGAGCTTCGGGGGAGGTACCTGGAGGTGCGGCAAGGGCAGCACACGCAGAGCCCTCCGCCCTTCCCCCCACCCCCAGGGGCCGCAGCGCTTCCTGGAGTGGCGTGGGGCTGGGGACAGGGCAGGCATGCAGGGAGCCTGCCCTGGCCCTGGTGCGCGCTGCTGCCACCCCGGAGCCCGAACCCCTCCTGCACCCTGCCCCCCAACTCCCTGCCCTAAGCCCCCTGCCCGCACCTTGCACCCCCCCTGCCCCCCAACCCCCTCCCCCGCGCCCCCTGCCGCACCTTGCACCCCTCCTGCACCCCACCCCCCTGCCCTGAGCCCTCTCCTGCACTCCACACCCCTCCTGCACCCCAACCCCCTTCCCTGAGCCCCCTCATACATCCCGCACCCCTCTTCTGCCCCAATCCCTTGCCCTGAGCCCCTTCCTGCACATCGCACCCCCTCCCACACCCCACACTCCCTCCCACATCCCAACCCCAAGCCCCGGCCCTGCATACCCTTTCCCCACCCAGATGTGGCCCTCGGCCCAAAATGTTTGCCCACCCCTGCTCTAGCTGCAGGTTTGCTTGAGCCCATACATTCTGCCGTGGGAGCTGGACCTCTCCCCAGTGCTTGACACATCCCAGCTCTCCACTCTCCTGTGGAATCCATGTGCAAGGAAGTGAGGAGGCTGTGTGGGCACAATGAAGATGACCCTTCCCCTCCTGGCTCCACAGCCCGGAGAAAGTCTCCTGATCTCCCCAGCTCACCTGGGTGCAGGCTGCAGGCCATAGATTGCATGGTTGAATTTTGCATTCAGTTTCTTTTCTGTAAAGTAGTTAAGCAGGGATAGAGGCACAATGCGCCTGAGGAATTCCATATAGCGAGTGACATAAATTGTGTCCATGGGGTACCCTTCTTCTCCAATCCGACCAAGTATCCATGCACCCCGCCTGGTGCTAAGGAAGACCTGAAAGAGGGAGAAAGAAGAGTTGTTGGAAACCATAGGCCTTCAAGTGACTTGCCAAGAGCCTCTTTGGCCAAGAGCCATTCACATGGCAGCGAACGGTTCACTTCTATATGTGTTTCTTTATACTAAGGCTGCGAGTCTGTCGCGGAGGTCATGGATTCCATGACTTTCCGGGATCTCCGTGAGTACCACAGCTGCAGTGGCTGGTGTGGCTGACCCGGGGCTGCCTGAGCAACTGGCCCCTGGGCCAGTCACACTGGCTGCTGCTGGGGCGACTGTAGGGCCAGGTGCTTGGGTGGCCTTGGGGCCAGCTGCACCGGCTGCTGCTGGCATAGCCCTGGGCAGTGACAGGTGCGGCTGGCCCTGGGGGCCACCGGAGCAGCAGTGATCCCGGGGGCGGCCCCAGATCAGCGGTCCTGGAGCAGCAGCAGTGCCCTGGGGATCGCCCCCTCAGAGCAGCAGAGGCAGCCCGCAGCTCCAGGAGCAGCTAAGATTTAGTCATGGGTATTTATAGTAAAAGTCATGGACAGGTAATGGGCCTGTGAATTTTGGTTTATTGCCCTGTGACCTGTCCATGCTTTTTACTAAAAATACCCATGACTAAAACTTAGCCTTACTTGTAATTATTAGACAGGGGTGGCATTTAAGTATCTTGATCATATTAAACAAAAAGAGGTTCCCTGCCCCAGAGAAAGAACAGGTGGAGACAGGCAGCTGAAGAAAACAATGAGATAGTGCTGGTCAGCACGATGGGCAGTGGTTTCAGAAAACCAGTTGCCTAATAAGGAGCACAGCAAAGCAGAGTTTTAAGAAGGGATTCGCAGATGGTTATGGGAAGTTCCTCACAGCGTGAGGGCAGAATGGGACAAAGTATGAAGGAGCTTGTTTGGATATTGTGTAAGGGGTGATGAAAGCTGGCATTATCGGAAGAATGGAGGCCAGTTTAGACACCTCAATAGGTCTAAAAGGGCCATGACTTTCCCTAAGGGACCATGTCAGCTGGGAATTGGCAGAATGGAGCTGTGCTGTGACATGCTCCTCTGCAAGGCTGGGGTGAGGGCAGCTGGTGTAGCAGCTGGCTGCAGAGAGCTCCCCAGCTCCACTAGAAGAACTCTCCTCCAGCAAGCTACAGCTGGAGTCTGGACCTCTTGTGCTGCTCAGGTAGCACCAAGGGGCTGCAGCTCAGGGAGATGGAGTAACATGAACTGTGTCCGGGGCACGTGCCCCGTCCACAACAGAACTGGAATTCAATGGCTGTTTGTTGGCAGCAACATAGACTCAGAGGCTTATTGGCCTTGCTCACTCAGTTTGCGGGGTGTTTTAGCAGATGGTAACCCCTGTAACACAGCAGGTGTGGATTCTCAATTCAGCATTCCCCCAGGGTGGGCTGTAGGCCTGATGTCTCTGACAGGCTCCCTAGGCAAAGCAGAGCGGGTATGAACTTTGATGCATAGCAGATTGAGCAAGTCTGCATGGGTGGGCCTTCCAGATCTGCTCCCCATTCCTCAGTGCCCCCCTCTGTTGCCCAGTCTGCCGGCACACCATTGAAATCAATGGGAATTCCACATGGGGGGAAAACACAGGAAGTGGAAGATTTCCCCAGTGTGGATTGGAGAGGGGAATGGGCCCCCCGAGTATGGCTGCACTCTGGCGGGGAGGTGTAGCCATGTGGGGGCAGAGCACGGGAGGCGGGGTGGGGGGGGGAGAGGCAGAGCACTCGACTGCTGAGTCAGCTGAAGTCACAGAGTGATGGGCCACAACATTCTGACCGTTCTGTGGTGTAAAATAATTCCCTAAACCAAACCTGATCTGCGGTGTGGCTGAGCTCCACTGCCAGGTCTGTTCCCGAATTGCCAATGCCGATCACAATGACTCTCTTCCCCGAGAACTCCTGGGGCTTCTTGTAATCCCGGCTGTGGAAGTAGCGGCCTTTAAACTTTTCAATCCCTGCAAAGAAGGAGCAGAGCACCTATGGGTGTGCCCCATGCCTCCTGCATTGTCCTGGGGGTCTGAGATTCAAGGGAATAGCAGTTTGAAACACTGAGTAAAAAATCCCTTCCCTGTCAGTGGAATCAAGGTCCACATCCTTGGTATGTGTGATATTATCATCTGCTTGTTCTCCAGCCAACCACAGAGTGCCCAGGAATAGAGAGGACCCCTCGATTTCCAATGCAAGTGACAAGCAGAAAAAAACCATTTTAAAAACGGCTTTTGTACAAAATGAAGCAAAGGAGGGTAACTCTGCCCCCACCCTACACACCTTGTGAGTCACCTTTAAGCCCATGTACACAAGGAAACTGGCCAGTTAATTACAATGATTGTTATGATTAATAACTAAAATAATCCCTAGCTTTCCATCAGAGGAATTTAGAATGCTTTACAAAGGAGGTCAGTAGCAGCATCCTCATTTTACAGATGGGGAAACTGAGGCACGGGGCAGTGAAGTGATTTGCCCAAGGTCACCCTTGGGCACTTACTAGAGCTAGAGCTGGGAATAGAAGCCAGGTTTCTTGGGTCCCAGGCACACAAGGGCACACTGCCTTTCCTGCTTTTTAACAGGACTCCCGGTCTGGTGGTGATGACAGACTAACAGCATGACAGAGAGTGTGACTCAGTGCTGCGTTCTGCACCTGTGCTGCAAGCAATCTTGACCTAGCTGCACTAGCAGGGCAAGCATTTTCAAAGTAGGTCCCGGAATGAATGGCTGAAAATCAGCATCTAGGGTACTGAAGGCTCCATATCTTAGCAATTAAGCCCTCAACTGTCTTAGCAAATCAGCCCTGGATGGTGGAACTCAGTTTCTCATCGGGGATGGTATGCCACTGTAGTGATCTGGTCCTGGATTTGCTTTCCTTGCACGTTTGATCCCTCACCACCACTGTGAGTTGCTGCTGGATCAGCAGCCCTGGAGACTCAAGTCCTTTAGTGACCCCTTGCAGGTGCAGCAGAGGCAGAGGCATGTAAAATTTGCCCCACCATACCCCTCCTCAGGTACAACACAGGCCTCAGACCTGTGAGATATCCACACACATAGCACCCCTGCCCCAGGTACTGCACAGGCAGGGGCATTATGGGTGGGCTTTTCCACAGTGCTCAGCATTGGGTTAACTCAGCTCCCAGTGATGTCCATGGAAAGAGAGTTGGGTCAATGCTGAGTGCTCTTGTAAATGCTGCCTCCAGGACAGACCTGTGCATCCACCAGGAGCCTCTGCAGATCTGCCGCCATCTCCATCAGGAAACACCTCTGGTCCCAGGCCACATGAGGGGATGGAGGGACTGGAACTAGAACATAATGTATGGCGATGCAGAGAGACATAAAGGGTTTAGTATTAGTTTTGCACTTCGCATCCTACCTGGGAAGGAGTCCAGTGGCAGATGGGCGTTGGTGTGATGGCCGGTGCAAACCATGACCCCATCGAAGATGGCTGACTCCTGCTTCCCCTCAGTCTCCGTGACAACGTCCCACTGGCCTGTGGTGGAGAAATCCGGGCGCTTTGTCACACTGACCACCGTGGTCTGGAAGGAAAAGGGCACTCAGAGCTGGCACCAGGGAATTTCATCCATTCCCTCGGAACAGAGCCCCTGACACTAACCTCCTCCTCGTGCCTGAGTCAGCAACCCAGCCAGGCAGCACGAGGCCAGCGCACAGCTGGGACCAGAAGCAGGAGGCCAGCTGGGCTCTGCTGGGTTTTGCCTCACGGCCTCTGCGGGCTCACTGGCTCCCACAGGGAATGGGGCTATGGTGGTTCCTGGGAGCTGGGCTGTAACTTCCGCCAGGCAGCCCCCAGACGAAAGGAGGTCCCAGAACAGCTTGTCTGGCTCTCCCTGCTCTATGACTGTGAGGCGTTTCCTCAGCGGGAGGGAGGATTCTTTCACCTAGATTTGGCACACCTGTGTGTGCACGTGCACACACACACAACACACACTCACAGAGTCCTACCCCTGCTCGCTGGGCCAGCTCTCCTCACCTTGAAGCGAATGTATTTCAGAAGGTCGAAGTAGTCGGCGTACATGCGGAAATACTCCATGATTTTGGAGTTGTGCATGTAGTTGGGGAAATCATCCGGGATGGGGAAGTCACTGAAGCACATTATCTCCTTGGAGGTGTTGATGATGAGAGATTGTAGATGCTGGCCCTGCCCTCTTCAGGATTCTCCTGCAGGGAGCAGGAGAACATTATAGAGTGTAACACCTGCCATGTGACCTCCCACAAAGTAAAGCTCTAAAAATCCAATAACAAGGCCCCCTTACAGATGGTGAATGACAGTCACACAGAAGTTTGTTCTTGTCACATGAGATTAGCACGGGGTGCAGTGGGAACACAATGACGTTTCTTTAAGTGCACTGGAAATCCTGCTGCAATCCTGCACACACCCTATGGAGATGACTCCCTTACGTACATGCCAGCTACTCACTGGCATGTATCTATCAGCATAAACATTACGATAGCCAAAACTCAGGGGAGTCTGGTCATCTTCAAAACTAAGCAGCTGTAGCCAGCACTGAGTGGGAAAGGGGGGCAGCAGAAACAAGATGTAACATGGATGTGAAGGACAGAGGGGGCCTTCTTTAACTCACACCTTCGGCACGTTGGTTACACCACCGTGGGCTCCCTCACACATTAGTAAGGGCCTGATCCAAAGCCCCTAGGGTCAGTGGAAAGAGTCCCATTGACTTCATTGGCCTTTGGGTCAGGCCCGTAGCAGGTGCACTGAGGCCTAAGGGAGCTTGAAGCCTGGTCTCTATGAGAGTGTTTATACAAACTCTTCCCCCATGGCTAGAACCGGCTCAGCAGCACCTGGTGCAGGTGGAGCTCTGGCTGCAACAGCCCTTTTCAGTGTCACACCGATTATACCGGCTGCACTGGGGCTCCCGGGGGGGCTAAGTGCAGCGCAGCTGAACTGGTGTTAGCAGCGCTGGAGATGTTTGTACAGCTCCCTAGCACGGTAAGGCTGTGGTGGAGTCTGACACATGGCTACTGGCCCTGCATTGTTTTGCTGCTAAGCAGAGGTTGAAGCATGCAGAGAAACGCTTGTCGAGAATGTTCTCCTGGGGGAAAGGCTGGAAACACTTTCATTTCTACCCCACCAAGCGAGTCAGGACTGAGAGAAACTCGGACCCACCTCAAATCGCCAGAGCCCTCCAATGTCGCCACTTCTCTCGAAGCAGGTGGGCTCCAGCCCCTCGTCCAAGCAGCATTTAATGGAGCTCAGTCCACAAACGCCAGCTCCAATAACTGCAACCCTCTTCTGTGCCGTGCCGTTCGGCCTCAGAGCGCTTTACCAGCCACCTTGGAGAGGGGAAACCTCGGCCGTATCCCTGTTGGCGCAGTTCAGAGCTGGGGGAGTCACAATCTCTTGCCGGCTCTGAATGAAGGAACAGCCTAACTCAGAGCAGCTCTATGATCGGGCTGTCTGAGGCCAGGGTTACACTGGAAAGTTTTGCCGGTATAGTGATGTCTCCCAGGGTTGTGATTCTATGGTAAAAGCCCTACCTTATGCGCAGTTATACCAGCAAAACAGTGCTTGTGGGGAACTGATCTGAGCTACCCCAGCACAAGCATAGCAGCTGTGTCTATATTAGGTGGGTTTGCCGGGATAGCTATCCCAATGCAGCGGAGGGACCGTTCTGGGGCTGCTCTCCTGCTGAGGATACAGCAGCATAAAGAATCTCATGCTACCCCAGACAGGATTTACAGGCTTCCCCGAATGAAGGAACAACCTGAGTCAGGGCGGCTCTTTGATTGGGCTGTCTGAGGCACTGAGTTCCTGGGCAGGGAGGCCACTCCTGGGCTTCTCTCCTGCTGAAAATGCTCAGCTGCATAATAAAGTAATTACTACACTAACAGGATTTACAGGGTTCCTGCAGCCGCCCTATCACACTTCAGCCCCTTCACGCCCTCCCCAGGAAATGGGGGCTCTTCCATCATCCCCACATCGGACCATCCCCCTGCCCTGCAATTAATTCTTCACCCATCCGCCAAAGAAATCCTCTCTCCTCGAAGTCCCCCATCAATTCTGCCCCCACATCTGTTCTGCCCCCAGGCCCATCATCAGTTGTGCCCCTAGCCTGCAAGCAAGTCTGTCCCACTCAATTCTACTCCCCAGCCTCATATCTGCTCCTCATGCTGCTCCAAGAGCTCTTTACCCCACCTGTCCAGGCCAGGTGCTGAAGGGGGGAGGGGAGGGGACAGAGGCACTGTCCTATCCCTATTGCTCACAGGATGGGGAGTAGGGGGCAGAGCTGCTGCGTCCCTCTGCTCCGCCTCCCCACCTGCGAGTGCAGTGTGGGCTCCTCAGGGGAGGCGTGAGTGCTCTGCCTGCCTCCTGCAGCAGCTCTGATTGGCTGCTGTTCCCCAGGAAGCAGGGCAGTGAGCAAAGCAGCCAATCAGAGGGGGCTCTCCCGCCAGGCAGTATTATAAGACGTGCAGCTCAGCCCATGGACTGCTCTGTAGATATGTCACCTGCAGGTACCTGTTGGGAGCTGGCGCACCACAAGCACTAGGTGCAACCTCCCCTCCCGGGAGATGGGCAGGGAGCAGCACAGATGCCCTCCTGGCAGGACCAGGTGGGGAGAGTGCCCCAGCATCTTTGGCAGCAGCTCATGCCCTGCCACTGGCACAGTGACTGCACTCAGCAGGGCTGTCCCTGGGCCCCCTCATGCTGCTGGGATTGTCTGGGGCTGGAGCCGTCTGGCCATGATGTGGAGGAATCCCCACAATTGGCTTCCTGCCCCCCATGCCCACATTACACACTGTGCCTCAAAATGACACTCTGCACCCCATATTCACTATGGTAGTGTAATTATGACATGCTTTGTACAAAGTATGCCTTGTGAGGTATCATTTTAAAAGTCTTAATTTGTTGAACATTAATATCCTGTTACGTTGTATGGGTTATCATTGTATAGGAAGTTATGAAGTTTGGGTATGTATGTGCCACTGAAACATGTTGTGAGGTTGGGAACACCCACAAGCAGCCTTTCAGATACAACAATAAAAAGGCCTAACAACGTTGATGGCCTATTGAGGAGAATACAAACACTGCATCCGAGGGTGCTAAAGGAGTTGGCGGATGAGATTGCAGAGCCATTAGCCATTATTTTTGAAAACTCATGGCGATCGGGGGAGGTCCCGGATGACTGGAAAAAGGCTAATGTAGTGCCCATCTTTAAAAAAGGGAAGAAGGAGGATCCGGGGAACTACAGGCCAGTCAGCCTCACCTCAGTCCCTGGAAAAATCATGGAGCAGGTCCTCAAGGAATCAATTATGAAACACGTAGAGGAGAGGAAAGTGATCAGGAACAGTCAGCATGGATTCACCAAGGGCAAATCATGCCTGACTAACCTAATTGCCTTCTATGATGAAATAACTGGCTCTGTGGATGAGGGGAAAGCAGTGGATGTGTTATTCCTTGACTTTAGCAAAGCTTTTGATACGGTCTCCCACAGTATTCTTGCTGCCAAGTTAAAGAAGTATGGGCTGGATGAATGGACTGTAAAGTGGATAGAAAGCTGGCTAGATCGTCGGGCTCAACGGGTAGTGATCAATGGCTCCATGTCTAGTTGGCAGCCAGTTTCAAGCGGAGTGCCCCAAGGGTCGGTCCTGGGGCCGGTTTTGTTTAATATCTTTATTAATGATCTGGAGGATGGTGTGGACTGCACCCTCAGCAAGTTTGCCGATGACACTAAACTAGGAGGCGTGGTAGATACACTAGAGGGTAGGGATCGGATACAGAGGGACCTAGACAAATTAGAGGATTGGGCCAAAAGAAACCTGATGAGGTTCAACAAGGACAAGTGCAGAGTCCTGCACTTAGGACGGAAGAATCCCATGCACAGCTACAGACTAGGGACCGAATGGCTAGGTAGCAGTTCTGCAGAAAAGGACCTAGGGGTCACAGTGGACGAGAAACTGGATATGAGTCAACAGTGTGCTCTTGTTGCCAAGAAGGCTAACGGCATTTTGGGCTGTATAAGTAGGGGCATTGCCAGCAGATCGAGGAACGTGATCGTTCCCCTTTATTCGACATTGGTGAGGCCTCATCTGGAGTACTGTGTCCAGTTTTGGGCCCCACACTACAAGAAGGATGTGGAAAAATTGGAAAGAGTCCAGCGGAGGGCAACAAAAATGATTAGGGGTCTGGAGCGCATGACTTATGAGGAGAGGCTGAGGGAACTGGGATTGTTTAGTCTCCAGAAGAGAAGAATGAGGGGGGATTTGATAGCAGCCTTCAACTACCTGAAGGGGGGTTCCAAAGAGGATGGAACTCGGCTGTTCTCAATGGTGGCAGATGACAGAACAAGGAGTAATGGTCTCAAGTTGCAGTGGGGGAGGTCTAGGTTGGATATTAGGAAAAACTATTTCACTAGGAGGGTGGTGAAGCACTGGAATGCGTTACCTAGGGAGGTGGTGGAGTCTCCTTCCTTGGAGGTTTTTAAGGCCCGGCTTGACAAAGCCCTGGCTGGGATGATTTAGTTGGGAATTGGTCCTGCTTTGAGCAGGGGGTTGGACTAGATGACCTCCTGAGGTCCCTTCCAACACTGATATTCTATGATTCTATGATTCTAAGGATTACTGCAGGATCGGTGTACAATGGAAACCTCTCAGAGATAGCACATACCCAATGGAGACTGTTTGACTCATATCACAGCAAAAGATCTTTCCAGCAAGCTTGAAAAAGATATAAAAGGGGACGTGACATCATCACTTGGCCTCACTCCCACTACAACACAACACCTGAAATCACCTGACGAACAAAGACTGAAATGGGGAAGGGGGGGGGTCACAGCCGGGACAGAAGAATTCCTGTCTGCGTATGCAAAACTTGTAACCTGCTTGTGCTAGCTAACAGGGTGAGACACTGCTGGATTCAAATTCTGTCTAGTTTATAAAGCTTAGATTGCGTTTTTGTTTTATTTCTTAGGTAATCTGCTTTGATCTGTATGCTCACTACTTCTAATCACTTAAAATTGAACTTTCTGTAGTTAATAAATCTGTTTTATATTTTTACCTAAAACAATGTATTGTTTGAAGTGCAAAGGGAAATCTGCTCAGGAACAGGGGCTGGTGCATTGTCCTCTCCACATTGAAGGAGGAGTGCACTGGGTAATAAACTTACACTGGTCAGGGTTTTGATCAGGCAAGACGGTACAGGCCTAGGGTCCTAGGTGGGAGAGCTGGTTGAAATCTCTCTATTGTTAGTTTCTGAGTGGCTGAGGAGAAGCATTCATGAAAGGGCCGCTGGGTGCATCCCTGCCTGTGTAACGGTTTGTGTTGATGTTCTCAGCATTCCCAGCTGCCGCTCAGCCACAGAGGGATGCTCTGGGATGGCAGGCCAGCCACGACAGCAGGTGCCCCAGCTTCCAGTCTGGGACATCATCTGGTTGGTCTGGTCCCTCTCTTTACTGGCCTCTGTCAGGCAGGGCAAAGCTGGATGGACTCTTTAATCTCATTATACTCATGCTGTGTGGTACAGTTGACCTCAGGATCAGAGAGAGTGTGAGGGAGAGAGAGAGAGAGTGAGTTCTAGGGCAGGAGTAAAAAATAGTGGGGCAGAAAGGAACACACAAGGGAAGGGGAGACAAAGCAGGAGCTCAGGTGTCTCCAGCTAGAACCTCCACTGGTGCAGCGATGATGGCCAGGTAGTCTCGCTGGTGTTCTGAGGTCTGGACTTCACAATGAAGTGATAACTTTTGGGATCCTCAGGCAAAGGATGCAATCCCTGGAATGGAGTGGAGGCTCCATAGCCTCCTCCAGAAATCCCTCAGCCTATTAGACCGTGCTCCCCAAAGTCTCTTTCAGGGCCACAAAAAAGAGGTGATGGGCAGAAGAGTCCATCTTCTCATTATTTTGTCCATCGATTTGTCCTAACTTCCAACAGGCCAAGATTGATCTATTAACTTCCAAATTAACCGTGGACTTTTGGGAAGGAGGCGGAGGGAACTGAGGAATTTGGAGGAAAGGACACTAATGGGCTAATGGTGGGGATAGGTGTGACGTTATTGACATAATCTGTAACTGTATAGATCACTGTTATATATTTGCAGGAAATATTGTATAAAGGTTGTCATGTAAGGGGTCTATGGAGAGGTTATGGTTTGCTGGTTATGATTATGTTGTCTATATGTGTGTATCATTTTTGTAGTTGAAGTTATGAATATTGGCTCTATACTGTCTGTATTTCAAACTTATGCTATGCTTCTGGGTGACACCCCAGACAAGTTGGTGTCAGCTCTGCCTAGCCTGCTTGATGACCCATTAAGGACCATCAGCTATACAACTGACCCATTGAGAGAAGGCAGATACACCTTGTGACTCAGGAAAGTATGCAGGGACTTGCCCATGTGACTCCAAACTCCATTTTGCTGTAATTTTCCACAGTAAGAACAAAGAGGTGTTCTTACACCTGGAAGAGACTATAAAAGGCTGATGCCTCATCTCCATCTTGTCTTCAATCCTGCTTCTTACCTCTGGAGGGACTTTGCTACAAACAGATGCTCTACACAAAGTACTGATGACCCATCCCGGCTGGGGATGTACTCCAGAGACTTGATTGGAACCTGCAGTTTATTCCATCACTGCTACAAGCCTGGTCTAAGAACTTTGCCATTACTGTGTGTGTAATTGATTCCATTTAACCAATTCTAGCTCTCAACTATATTTTTTTCCTTTTATGAATAAACCTTTAGATTTTAGATTCTAAAGGATTGGCAACAGCATAATTTGTGGGTAAGATCTGATTTGTATATTGACCTGGGTCTGGGGCTTGGTCCTTCGGGGTCCTTTGAGAGAACCTTTTTTCTTTTATTGGGGCATTGGTTTTCATAACCATTTGTCCCCATAACGAGTGGCACTGGTGGTGATACTGGGAAACTGGAGTGTCTAAGGGAATTGCATTTGTGACTTGTGGTTAGCCAGTGGGGTAAAACCAAAGTCCTCTCTGTCTGGCTGGTTTGATTTGCCTTAGAGGTGGAAAAACCCCAGCCTTGGGCTGTAGCTGCCCCGCTTTAAGCAATTTGTCCTGAATTGGCACTCTCAGTTGGGTCCCACCGGAACCAGCATTGTTACAATAGGATAGGGGTAGAAGAGAAGGAGAAGTGCATATCCCTGGGGAGAGCAGCTCCTGGAATCATATGATTATGTTAGGTAAAAAGCAAGTCCTTACTCACCTCTCCAGCACCCGAGTT
>NW_020687804.1:0-1193 GCF_002925995.2 Terrapene triunguis | reverse complement strand
ATATTTGCCCTTTTCCAGTCTTCTGGAATCTCTCCCGTCTCCCATGATTTTCCAAAGATAATAGCTAGAGGCTCAGATACCTCCTCTATTAGCTCCTTGAGTATTCTAGGATGCATTTCATCAGGCCCTGGTGACTTGCAGGCATCTAACTTTTCTAAGTGATTTTTAACTTGTTCTTTTTTTATTTTATCTGCTAAACCTACCCCCTTCCCATTAGCATTCACTAGGATAGGCATTCCTTCAGACTTCTCGGTGAAGACCGAAACAAAGAAGTCATTAAGCATCTCTGCCATTTCCAAGTTTCCTGTTACTGTTTCTCCCTCTTCACTAAGCAGTGGGCCTACCCTGTCTTTGGTCTTCCTCTTGCTTCTAATGTATTGATAAAAAGTCTTCTTGTTCCCCTTTATTCCCTTAGCTAGTTTGAGCTCATTTTGTGCCTTTGCCTTTCTAATCTTGCCCCTGCATTCCTGTGTTGTTTGCCTATATTCATCCTTTGTAATCTGTCCTAGTTTCCATTTTTTATATGACTCCTTTTTATTTTTTAGATCATGCAAGATCTCGTGGTTAAGCCAAGGTGGTCTTTTGCCACATTTTCTATCTTTCCTAACCAGCGGAATAGCTTGCTTTTGGGCCCTTAATAGTGTCCCTTTGAAAAACTGCCAACTCTCCTCAGTTGTTTTTCCCCTCAGTCTTGATTCCCATGGGACCTTACCTATCAGCTCTCTGAGCTTACCAAAATCCGCCTTCCTGAAATCCATTGTCTCTATTTTGCTGTTCTCCCTTCTACCCTTCCTTAGAATTGCAAACTCTATGATTTCATGATCACTTTCACCCAAGCTGCCTTCTACTTTCAAATTCTCAACGAGTTCCTCCCTATTTGTTAAAATCAAGTCTAGAACAGCTTCACCCCTAGTAGCTTTTTCAACCTTCTGAAATAAAAAGTTGTCTGCAATGCAGTCCAAGAATTTGTTGGATAGTCTGTGCCCCGCTGTGTTATTTTCCCAACATATATCCGGATAGTTGAAGTCCCCCATCACCACCAAATCTTGGGCTTTGGATGATTTTGTTAGTTGTTTAAAAAAAGCCTCATCCACCTCTTCCACCTGGTTAGGTGGCCTGTAGTAGACTCCTAGCATGACATCACCCTTGTTTTTTACCCCTTTTAGCCTAACCCAGAGACTCTCAACACTTCC
>NW_020687803.1:2462-4176 GCF_002925995.2 Terrapene triunguis | reverse complement strand
TGGCCGTTCTCAACACCTCGCAGCTTATCATACACCTTTCCCTGAGGCAGATGAAGAGTAATCAGGCGAGGAGGCTACGACACCGCCGTGATGGCCTGAAGTCGGAGAGTAGCACAGAGCTGTCAGAAACCACGAGCCCCAGCGCCCAGGACATCACGGTGGCAATGGGTCATGTGGATATCGTGGAACGGCGATTCTGGGCCCGGGAAACAAGCACGGACTGGTGGGACCGTATAGTGCTTCAGGTCTGGGATGAATCCCAGTGGCTGCGAAACTTTCGCATGCGGAAGGGGACTTTCCTCGAACTTTGTGAGTTGCTGTCCCCTGCCCTGAAGCGCCAGAATACCAGGATGAGAGCAGCCCTCACAGTTGAGAAGCGAGTGGCCATAGCCCTCTGGAAGCTTGCAACGCCGGACAGCTACCGGTCAGTCGCGAACCACTTTGGTGTGGGCAAATCTACCGTGGGGGTTGTTGTCATGCAAGTAGCCAAGGCAATCGTGAAGGTACTGCTCCCAAAGGTAGTGACCCTGGGAAACGCGCAGGTCATCATAGATGGCTTTGCCGCGATGGGATTCCCAAACTGCGGTGGGGCTATCGATGGGACTCACATCCCTATCCTGGGACCGGACCACCAGGCCAGCCAGTACATCAATAGAAAGGGCTACTTTTCAATGGTGCTGCAAGCACTGGTGGACCATCGGGGACGGTTTACAAACATCTACGTCGGATGGCCGGGCAAGGTTCATGACGCTCGCGTGTTCAGGAACTCTGGTCTGTTTAGACGGCTGCAGGAAGGTATTTACTTCCCAGACCACAAAATAACTCTTGGGGATGTGGAGATGCCTACAGTCATCCTCGGGGACCCAGCCTACCCGCTAATGCCCTGGCTCATGAAGCCCTATACTGGCGCCCTGGACACAGAAAAAGAACTGTTCAACTACCGTCTGAGCAAGTGCAGAATGGTGGTGGAGTGTGCTTTTGGCCGTCTCAAAGGGAGATGGAGAAGCTTACTCACTCGCTGTGATCTCAGTGAAACCAATATCCCCATCGTTATTGCAGCTTGCTGTGTGCTCCACAATCTGTGTGAGAGCAAGGGGGAGACCTTTATGTCGGGGTGGGAGCTAGAGGCAAATAGCCTGGCTGCTGATTACGCCCAGCCAGACAGCCGGGTGATTAGAAGATCACAGCGGGACGCCCTGTGCATCCGGGAGGCTTTGAAAGCTAGGTTCCTGAGTGAGCAGGGCAACCAGTGACTTTTCAGTTTGTGGACAGAAAAGCTGAACCTGCCCCCGTTTCTTTACCCAGTTCATTTTGACTATCCTCTCCAGTTACATACCCCCTTCACCTTCCCAAAAAATAAAATCATTTCGATTTTGTTAATGAACACCGTTGTCTGTATTGCTGTTTTCGCGGGAATATTTTAAACCGGGGACGCAGACTGTGGCGGGGGGCGGGTTCAGTGTTCTGATGCAAATGATGCTTCTAAACTCCCGGAATGACAGGCTCCGCACTGGTGGACTGGTTATTTCAATGGAGCCTGCCATCACTCCTGGGGGGGACTGTGTGTATGTGTCGGCTATGTGACTTTCTGGCAGGGGGGGTAGGGTTACAGATCCCCTGCTGTGTGGATCTGTGAGCCAGGATAAGGACCGCTGCATAAGATCTGTAACTGCCCTCCCCCGCCACAAAGTCACAGAGCAACCCCCCCCCCCCC
>NW_020687803.1:0-2362 GCF_002925995.2 Terrapene triunguis | reverse complement strand
GTTCTGATGCAAATGATGCTTCTAAACTCCCGGAATGCCAGGCTCCGCACTGGTGGACTGGTTATTTCAATGGAGAACATGAAAAACACCTCCCAGACTGACCAGGGTAACCAGTGACTGCACTGTGTATGTGTCCTGATGCTGGACCTGACACCGCCTCTGTACCCTGCTAAAGGTCACTGTCCTGTCCAATTACCAAGCCCCTTCCCCCCCTCCAGACAGACTCTCCCTCAAAAGAACCTGACTGAAACAGTAATGGAGAGAAACAAACATTTTATTGCGAACCAGACATGAAACGTGGGGGGTGAAACTTGGACGGGGGCTTGTGTGAGGTGGGTAGGAAAGGACTTATGAAATTTTGGGGAATGTCAGCCTTCTAGTGCTAGAGCAGTCTGCAGGGGTTGACTGAAAGTTTTAACGGCCCTTGCTGCCCCTCCTTCTTTGGACTTTGGGTGAGGGTGGTGTGGGACTTGGTGGCGGGTGAGGGCGGTTACAGATAGACTGCAGCGGGGCTCTGTCCTCCTGCCTCCGGTCTTGCAGAACATCCACAAGGCGCCGGAGCGTGTCCGTTTGCCCCTCATTAGTCCAAGCAGCTTTTCAGTAGCCTGTTGGTCCTCCTGACGCCACCTCTCCTCCCGTTCCATGACTGCTCGGTGCATTTGTGACAAGTTCTCCCTCCACTGTGTCTGCTGGGCTGCCTGGGCTCGGGAGCAGCCCATTAGTTCTGTGAACATGTCTTCACGCGTCTTCTTCTTCCTCCGCCTAATCTGCGCTAGCCTCTGGGAGTGTGCTGACAGGCTGGGTTGGGAGACAGTCGCAGATGTGTCTGTGTGAATTTTAAAAAGGGAGTGAATTCCTGAGACAGATAAATGAAATTGTATACAAAGAACCTAGTCTTTCTCTGTGAACAAGACCATGCACTGAACCTCTCACATGCGCACTCAGGACAAGGTCGAATTTTCGGCCGTCGCCTTCAGTGCCTGTGGACTTGCGGAGGTCTTGGAGTGTTCAGAGAACTGTGGCTGGAGACCTGAACTTCTGGAGCGGGCAATAATGGTAAGCCGCAGACTTGTGGCTGCTTAAAACTCCAGCAGTAGCACTGGCCTCCTTTCACATTGAAAGCAATGCCAGTCTCTGCTGCCAGCAATCAGGACAGCATCAACTCTGCCCCTGTCCCACCCCCTCGCGGCTGTCCCAGGGAAAGATCCCTGTATGCTGCCCCTCTCCCTCCACCGCGTGGCTGTAAAGCAGTCCCAATACTAACATTCCCCTCCCTAATTCAAAGCAGGGCGTCATGAGCGACATCACCCTCCTGAGGATCCCGGACACCCAGAGAGAACGCATGCTGCGGGAAAGCATGCAGAAACCGGGGCCGTATGCCGCCATGCTATGTCGGGCCATGATCCCCGAGTACCTGATTGTGGCGTGGAGGGGACATGTCTGCTACCACGGAGGGCCCAGTAAGATCGCCCTACCCCGGAACCTCATAAACAGGCTTGAGATCTACCTCCATGAGACCTACGAGGAGTTCTCCTACGAGGATTTCTCGTCAATCCCCGGCCACATTGACCGGATTTTCGCCTAGGTGCACTGGGACTATGGAGTGGAGCGTCTTGGGCCTGGGAATCATGTAGTAACGGACATTGTGAAAATTTTTTAAAATACTTGGGACTAAATTGAGAAGAGCCTAAGACAGAGAAATCATGAAAACCCATTTGTTACCTTTGTAAATATTCCTGTTTTGCACCTGATTCTTTTTTACTAGTTTACAGCAGTTTTATAAACATACATTGTTAATAGTATAAATATTACCGTTCTGTTTTAAATAAATGTTTACAGCACTTACTGCTTGATCCTTCCCCTGATTCTGTGTCCGGGGTAAGGGATGGGGACGGTTGGTAGGGGATCTCGGTAAGGGTGATGAAGAGCTCCTGGCTGTCGGGGAAATCAGCGGTGCCAGCGCTGTCGACTGCCTCGTCCTCCTCATCTCCTTCTTCATCTTCCCCGTCCGCTAACATGTCCGACGAGGAACCGGCCGCGGACAATATCCCATCCTCGGAGTCCACGGTCAGGGGTGGGGTAGTGGTGGCGGCCGCTCCCAGGATGGAATGCAGTGCCTCGTAGAAACGGGATGTGTGGGGCTGGGATCCGGATCGTCCGTTAGCCTCTTTGGTTTTTTGGTAGCCTTGTCTCAGCTCCTTGATTTTCACGCGGCACTGCGTTGCATCCCGGCTGTAGCCTCTCTCTGCCATGGCTTTGGAGATCTTCTCGTAGATCTTAGCATTCCTTCTTTTGGAGCGCAGCTCTGAAAGCATGGACTCATCGCCCCACACTGCGATGAGATCCAAGACTTCCCGATCAG
>NW_020687802.1:0-2639 GCF_002925995.2 Terrapene triunguis | reverse complement strand
CCCCCCCTCCAGACAGACTCTCCCTCAAAAGAACCTGACTGAAACAGTAATGGAGAGAAACAAACATTTTATTGCGAACCAGACATGAAACGTGGGGTGTGAAACTTGGACGGGGGCTTGTGTGAGGTGGGTAGGAAAGGGCTTATGAAATTTTGGGGAATGTCAGCCTTCTAGTGCTAGAGCAGTCTGCAGGGGTTGACTGAAAGTTTTAACGGCCCTTGCCGCCCCTCCTTCTTTGGAGTTTGGGTGAGGGTGGTGTGGGACTTGGTGGCGGGTGAGGGCGGTTACAGATAGACTGCAGCGGGGCTCTGTCCTCCTGCCTCCGGTCTTGCAGAACATCCACAAGGCGCCGGAGCGTGTCCGTTTGCTCCCTCATTAGTCCAAGCAGCTTTTCAGTAGCCTGTTGGTCCTCCTGACGCCACCTCTCCTCCCGTTCCATGACTGCTCGGTGCATTTGTGACAAGTTCTCCCTCCACTGTGTCTGCTGGGCTGCCTGGGCTCGGGAGCAGCCCATTAGTTCTGAGAACATGTCTTCACGCGTCTTCTTCTTCCTCCGCCTAATCTGCGCTAGCCTCTGGGAGTGTGCTGACAGGCTGGGTTGGGAGACAGTCGCAGATGTGTCTGTGTGAATTGTAAAAAGGGAGTGAATTCCTGAGACAGATAAATGAAATTGTATACAAAGAACCTAGTCTTTCTCTGTGAACAAGACCATGCACTGAACCTCTCACATGCGCACTCAGGACAAGGTCGAATTTTCGGCCGTCGCCTTCAGTGCCTGTGGACTTGCGGAGGTCTTGGAGTGTTCAGAGAACTGTGGCTGGAGACCTGAACTTCTGGAGCGGGCAATAATGGTAAGCCGCAGACTTGTGGCTGCTTAAAACTCCAGCAGTAGCACTGGCCTCCTTTCACATTGAAAGCAATGCCAGTCTCTGCTGCCAGCAATCAGGACAGCATGAACTCTGCCCCTGTCCCACCCCCTCGCGGCTGTCCCAGGGAAAGATCCCTGTATGCTGCCCCTCTCCCTCCACCGCGTGGCTGTCAAGCAGTCCCAATACTAACATTCCCCTCCCTAATTCAAAGCAGGGCGTCATGAGCGACATCACTCTCCTGAGGATCCCGGACACCCAGAGAGAACGCATGCTGCGGGAAAGCATGCAGAAACCGGGGCCGTATGCCGCCATGCTATGTCGTGCGATGATCCCGGAGTACTTGATTGTGGCGTGGAGGGGACATGTCTGCTACCACGGAGGGCCCACTAAGATCGCCCTACCCCGGAACCTGATCAACAGGCTTGAGCTCTACCTCCACGAGACCTACGAGGAGTTCTCCTACGAGGATTTCTCGTCGATCCCCGGCCACATTGACCGGATTTTCGCGTAGGTGCACTGGGACTTTGGAGTGGAGCGTCTTGGGCCTGGGAATCATGTAGTAACGGACATTGTGAAAATTTTTTAAAACACTTGGGACGAAATTGAGAAGAGCCTAAGACAGAGAAATCATGAAAACCCATTTGTTACCTTAGTAAATATTCCTGTTTTGTACCTGATTATTTTTTTACTAGTTTACAGAACTTTTATAAATGTACATTGTTAATAGTATAAATATTACCGTTCTGTTTTAAATAAATGTTTACATGTTTACAGCACTTACTGCTTGATCCTTCCCCTGATTCTGTGTCCGGGGTAAGGGATGGGGACGGTTGGTACGGGATCTCGGTAAGGGTGATGAAGAGCTCCTGGCTGTCGGGGAAATCAGCGGTGCCAGCGCTGTCGACTGCCTCGTCCTCCTCATCTCCTTCTTCATCTTCCCCGTCCGCTGTCATGTCCGACGAGGAACCGGCCGCGGACATGATCCCATCCTCGGAGTCCACGGTCAGGGGTGGGGTAGTGGTGGCGGCCGCTCCCAGGATGGAATGCAGTGCCTCGTAGAAACGGGATGTGTGGGGCTGGGATCCGGAGCGTCCGTTAGCCTCTTTGGTTTTTTGGTAGCCTTGTCTCAGCTCCTTGATTTTCACGCGGCACTGCGTTGAATCCCGGCTGTAGCCTCTCTCTGCCATGGCTTTGGAGATCTTCTCGTAGATCTTAGCATTCCTTCTTTTGGAGCGCAGCTCTGAAAGCACGGACTCATCGCCCCACACTGCGATGAGATCCAAGACTTCCCGATCAGTCCATGCTGGGGCCCTCTTTCTATTAGATTGCACGGCCATCTCTGCTGGAGAGCTCTGCATAGTTGCCACTGCTGCTGAGCTCCCCTCGATGTCCAAAGAGGAACTGAGATTCAAACTGCCCAGACAGGAAAATGAAAATGAATTCAAATTTTCCCGGGGGTGTGGCTGGTCAGAGCATCCGAGCTCTGACTGCTGTCCAGAGCGTCAACAGAGTGGTGCACTGTGGGATAGCTCCCGGAGCTATTACCGTCGATTTCCATCCACACCTAGCCTAATTCGATATGGCCATGTCGAATTTAGCGCTACTCCTCTCGTTGGGGAGGATTACAGAAATCGATTTAAAGAGAGCTTTATGTCGAACTAAATGGCTTCCTGGTGTGGACGGGTGCAGGGTTAATTCGATATAACGGCGCTAAAGTCGACATAAAAGCCTAGTGTAGACCAGGCCTTAGATCGATTTCCCCCCCCCCCC
>NW_020687801.1:0-5276 GCF_002925995.2 Terrapene triunguis | reverse complement strand
CTAATCCCCAGCCCAGGTCCTGCACCCCGACCTCCTCCCCCCCACCCAAACTCCCTTCCAGAGCCTTAGGCAGGTGGGGGGTGGAGTTTGGGGGGGGGGGAGGCGGTTTCTGGGCACCACCAAAATTTCTACAAACCTGCCACCCCTGGCTGGGTGTAGGCTCCAGGCTGGGACAGGGTGTGGGGGTGCAGGAGAGAGTGAGGGGTGCAGGCTCTGGGAGGGAGTTTGGGTGCAGGCTCTGGGCTGGGGTAAGGGGTGGGGGTGCAGGAGGGGGTGAGGGGTGCAGGCTCTGGGAGGGAGTTTGGGTGCAGGCTCTGGGCTGGGGCAAGGGATGTGGGTGCAGGAAGGGGTGAGGGGTGCACGCTGTGGGAGGGAGTTTGGGTGCAGGCTCTGGCCTCAGGGTGGGGTTGTAGGAGGGGTTGAGGGGTGCAGGCTCTGGGAGTGAGTTTGGGGATAGGAGGAGGTGCAGGGCTGAGGGCTGTGGGGATGAGAATGAGGGGTTTGAAGTGTGGGAGGGGGCTCAGGGCTAGGGCAGAGGGTTGGGGTGAGGGCTGTGGGGCTGGGGATGAGGGGTTTCATGATGCAGGAGGGGGCTCAGGGCAGGGGCAGAGGATTAGGGTGCGGGGGGATGAGGGCTCTGGCTGGGGCTGAGGGGTTTGGGGCGTTGGAGAGGCTCAGGGCTAGGGCGGAAGGGCAGGGTAAGGGCAGCCAGCCCTGCCATTAGCGGATGGGGGGCAGTAGGACCCTGCGGCAGCAGTTGATGCCGGGAGCCGGCAGAGCAGAGTCAGCATGAGCTGCAGGCTCCGGGACCGGGGGAGGTGCGCGGGGGCAGCAAGTGGGGCCGGGGGACACTCGGGGGAGGCGTGTGGGGGCGGCAGGCAGGGCCGGGGGAGAGACCCGGCCCCAAATATTGGTGGAGCAGGGCCCCTGGGCCCTGAATATTGCTGGATCCCTGGCACCACGGGCCCATACAACTCGCCGCCCTTGCTGGGAACGGGGACACTGAGGAAGGAAATTGGAATCATTGCTTGCTGGAAGTTCACCCCAATAAACATTGAATTGTTTGCACCTTCAGATTTCGGGTATTGTTGCTCTCTGTTCATGCGAGAAGGACCAGGGAAGTGAGAGGGTGAAGGAATAAGCTCTCTAACATCTTGGTGCCGTGACTCGGATGCATCACTTCGGACAGGGGGGTGGAAATTGTTTCTTTTGTTTTTCAGACACTCTACAAGCAAGCTGCCACCAGCGGAAGAATACCCCAGAATACCATGGATATATGTTTTGTGGTGTTCGTCTGTGGTGTTTGTCTTGTTGCTAGCATTGCTGTGTTTCAGTGAACAGACAACCTCATGACATGGGTAGGGGATGGCTTCAAAAGGCTAATCTGGGGGGCAGATGTGTATGGGAATGCAAAATGCTCAACTAGGAGGCCAGCACCTGTGTAATAGCTACCGTGGTACATGGAATGGCAACTAAGCTGGTTGCCACAAACCCTATGGGAATAATGAGAAGGGAAGGCACTCGCTGGGAATCAATGCAGGGGTGTGTGAAATTGTGTAAATCCAGAGAAGATGTTTGGATGTTCCCCTCCCTGATGGCCATGGAGGAGCACATCCAATGGCCTATGGCAAGGGGTGGACAATTGGGTGTACTGTGTATGAGGTGTTTTGCTGGGAATGTACATATTAGTAGGGGGCATAGGTGCCGACTCCGTGGGTGCTCCGGGGCTGGAGCACCCACGGGGAAAAATTGGTGGGTGCTGAGCACCCACCAGCAGCTCCCCGACCCCCCTCCCGCCCCAGCTCACCACCACCTCCACTCCACCTCCGCCTCCTCCCCTGAGCACGCCGCAGGGTCCTGCTTCTCCCCCCTCCCTCCCAGTGCTTCCGCCGCGAAACAGCTGATTCACGCAGCAAACCTGGGCGCGAGGGGGGAGAAGGGGGAACTTGGGGCAGGTGGCGGGGCCGGGGCAGGGATTTGGGGAGGGGACCAATGGGGCAGGGAGGGGGTGGAGTCGGGCGGGGACACAAGCACCCACCGGCACCCAATAGGGGCAGGGAGGGGGCGGAGTCGGTCTGGGGCCGGGGGCGCAAGCACCCCCCGGTGCCAACAAAAGTTGGCACCTGTGGTACGGGCACAATTACACTAGCCCATAACCAAACTACACACTGCTATTTGGACTTTGGTGCACAAATGGATCTGTGAATCTTATTGCTGTGAATAATCGAACCAGTGCATACTGCCTGATTCCATACCAAGTGGTTAAGTTGGTTTGGACAATAACCCATTTCTCTGTGGACATTCAATGGATTTATAATATGAACAAAAGCACGCAAAACCTGCAGGGGCAGCTTGTTGCAACTGCCAGCAACTGGACACATTAAGATCTTGAACCTGTCGAAGGAGTTTTGGTGGTGGCTCGGATATTGGACCATACTGCAATGGTCAGGACTCTCGGTGTTGCTGTGGATTATTATAGCGGCTGGTGTATTGTTAAGTATACTTGTGTTACGTTGCATATGAAGATAACCTATAAGTAATGTAGTAAGCCCTCCCCCACCCCCATCCCCAGTGTACTAGACAACCCAGACCCAACCTTCTCAGGCCCACTATAATGGGAAGTTTGGAACACTAATTGGAATAGGTGTGGTATGCCCATACAAGAGAAGGTGCAGGGCACGGTACTACACAAGGTGCAGTGGGACAAATGGAATATCGACACCTTCCATCTTGATGCCTGGCCCTATCAGGAAATGTGTCACCATATGTCCTATGCTTTTCCAGGGATACCTGGGCAGGAGGATCCCAAAAGAAAAAGGAAAAAAAAAGGGGTGGAGTGTTAGGATATGATCAGGCCTGTCTGCAAAGGCCTATACTTTAAGAATTTAGGTATATGTTTATCACTTAGCAAGTTATAGAGGTACAAAACAAGAATCAGTCTGCCTGTTTATAGGCCTTCTCTCACTATGATAGTCTAAGGCCTTGTTCTTAGGCTAAGGCCTTTGGCTAAACAGCAGGGGCAGCCATAAGCTGGGAAGCAAACGGTCACATCCTCACCAGTCACACTGAAATAAGGCAGTTTTGGGATGTTAAAAAGGTGATCTAATCTATCACCTCCAGAGAAAGGGAAGAGCCTAGAAGATTTAAAGAAAACTTAGTTTGATAGCATCCTGTCTGGCAAGAACTCACTTATCTATAGCTGGGGTGTGAAATCCTCATTTCTTTGTTGTTCTATCATTGTAGTCCCCATTTCCCTAAGGAGGAAGAACTGGAAGTGCTAATAAATAAATACAACGATGACATTGTTGGCATCACTGAAACTTGGTGGGATAATACACGTGATTGGAATGTTGGTGTGGATGGCTACAGCTTGCTCAGGAAGGATAGACAGGGGAAAAAAGGAGGAGGTGTTGCCTTATATATTAAAAATGTACACACTTGGACTGAGGTGGAGATGGACATTGAAGACGGAAGTGCTGAGAGTCTCTGGGTTAGGCTAAAAGGGGTAAAAAACAAGGGTGATGTCATGCTAGGAGTCTACTACAGGCCACCTAACCAGGTGGAAGAGGTGGATGAGGCTTTTTTTAAACAACTAACAAAATCATCCAAAGCCCAAGTTTTGGTGGTGATGGGGGACTTCAACTATCCAAATATATATTGGGAAAATAACACAGCGGGGCACAGACTATCCAACAAACTCTTGGACTGCATTGCAGACAACTTTTTATTTCAGAAGGTTGAAAAAGCTACTAGGGGGGAAGCTGTTCTAGACTTGATTTTAACAAATAGGGAGGAACTCATTGAGAATTTGAAAGTAGAAGGCAGCTTGGGTGAAAGTGATCATGAAATCATAGAGTTTGCAATTCTAAGGAAGGGTAGAAGGGAATACAGCAAAATAGAGACAATGGATTTCAGGAAGGCAGATTTTGGTAAGCTCAGAGAGCTGATAGGTAAGGTCCCATGGAAATCAAGACTGAGGGGAAAAACAACTGAGGAGAGTTGGCAGTTTTTCAAAGGGACACTATTAAGGGCCCAAAAGCAAGCTATTCTGCTGGTTAGGAAAGATAGAAAATGTGGCAAAAGACCACCTTGGCTTAACCACGAGATCTTGCATGATCTAAAAAATAAAAAGGAGTCATATAAAAAATGGAAACTAGGACAGATTACAAAGGATGAATATAGGCAAACAACACAGGAATGCAGGGACAAGATTAGAAAGGCAAAGGCACAAAATGAGCTCAAACTAGCTACAGGAATAAAGGGAAACAAGAAGACTTTTTATCAATACATTAGAAGCAAGAGGAAGACCAAAGACAGGGTAGGCCCTCAGTGAAGAGGGAGAAACAGTAACAGGAAACTTGGAAATGGCAGAGATGCTTAATGACTTCTTTGTTTCGGTCTTCACCGAGAAGTCTGAAGGAATGCCTAACATAGTGAATGCTAGTGGAAAGGGGGTAGGTTTAGCAGATAAAATAAAAAAAGAACAAGTTAAAAATCACTTAGAAAAGTTAGATGCCCACAAGTCACCAGGGCCTGATGAAATGCATCTTAGAATACTCAAGGAGCTAATAGAGGAGGTATCTGAGCCTCTAGCTATTATCTTTGGAAAATCATGGGAGACGGGAGAGATTCCAGAAGATTGGAAAAGGGCAAATATAGTGCCCATCTATAAAAAGGGAAATAAAAACAACCCAGGAAATTACAGACCAGTTAGTTTAACTTCTGTGCCAGGGAAGATAATGGAGCAAGTAATTAAGGAAATCATCTGTAAACACTTGGAAGGTGATAAGATGATAGGGAATAGCCAGCATGGATTTGTAAAGAACAAATCGTGTCAAACCAATCTGATAGCTTTCTTTGATAGGATAATGAGTCTTGTGGATAAGGGAGAAGCTGTGGATGTGGTATACCTAGACTTTAGTAAGGCATTTGATACGGTCTCGCATGATATTCTTATCGATAAACTAGGCAAATACAATTTAGATGGGGCTACTATAAGGTGGGTGCATAATTGGCTGGATAACCGTACTCAGAGAGTTGTTATTAATGGTTCCCAATCCTGCTGGAAAGGCATAACAAGTGGGGTTCCGCAGGGGTCTGTTTTGGGACCGGCTCTGTTCAATATCTTCATTAACGAGTCAGATATTGGCATAGAAAGTACGCTTATTAAGTTTGCAGATGTTACCAAACTGGGAGGGATTGCAACTGCTTTGGAGAACAGGGTCATAGTTCAAAATGATCTGGACAAATTGGAGAAATGGTCTGAGGTAAACAGG
>NW_020687800.1:0-1649 GCF_002925995.2 Terrapene triunguis | reverse complement strand
GTCATGTTCTCAAGACCTTTAATCATTCTTGTTGCTCTTCTCTGGACCCTTTCCAATTTCTCCACATCTTTTTTGAAATGCGGTGCCCAGAACTGGACACAATACTCCAGCTGAGGCCTAACCAGAGCAGAGTAGAGCGGAAGAATGACTTCTCGTGTCTTGCTCACAACACACCTGTTAATACATCCCAGAATCACGTTTGCTTTTTTTGCAACAGCATCACACTGTTGACTCATATTTAGCTTGTGGTCCACTATAACCCCTAGATCCCTTTCTGCCGTACTCCTTCCTAGACAGTCTCTTCCCATTCTGTATGTGTGAAACTGATTTTTTCTTCCTAAGTGGAGCACTTTGCATTTGTCTTTGTTAAACTTCATCCTGTTTAACTCAGACCATTTCTCCAATTTGTCCAGATCATTTTGAATTATGACCCTGTCCTCCAAAGCAGTTGCAATCCCTCCCAGTTTGGTATCATCCGCAAACTTAATAATCGTACTTTCTATACCAATATCTAAGTCGTTAATGAAGATATTGAACAGAGCCGGTCCCAAAACAGACCCCTGCGGAACCCCACTCGTTATGCCTTTCCAGCAGGATTGGGAACCATTAATAACAACTCTCTGAGTACGGTTATCCAGCCAGTTATGCACCCACCTTATAGTAGCCCCATCTAAATTGTATTTGCCTAGTTTATCGATAAGAATATCATGTGAGACCGTATCAAATGCCTTACTAAAGTCTAGGTATACCACATCCACAGCTTCTCCCTTATCCACAAGACTCGTTATCCTATCGAAGAAAGCTATCAGATTGGTTTGACATGATTTGTTCTTTACAAATCCATGCTGGCTGTTCCCTATCACCTTACCACCTTCCAAGTGTTTGCAGATGATTTCCTTAATTACTTGCTCCATTATCTTCCCTGGCACAGAAGTTAAACTAACTGGTCTGTAGTTTCCTGGGTTGTTTTTATTTCCCTTTTTATAGATGGGCACTATATTTGCCCTTTTCCAGTCTTCTGGAATCTCTCCCGTCTCCCATGATTTTCCAAAGATAATAGCTAGAGGCTCAGATACCTCCTCTATTAGCTCCTTGAGTATTCTAGGATGCATTTCATCAGGCCCTGGTGACTTGCAGGCATCTAACTTTTCTAAGTGATTTTTAACTTGTTCTTTTTTTATTTTATCTGCTAAACCTACCCCCTTCCCATTAGCATTCACTAGGTTAGGCATTCCTTCAGACTTCTCGGTGAAGACCGAAACAAAGAAGTCATTAAGCATCTCTGCCATTTCCAAGTTTCCTGTTACTGTTTCTCCCTCTTCACTAAGCAGTGGGCCTACCCTGTCTTTGGTCTTCCTCTTGCTTCTAATGTATTGATAAAAAGTCTTCTTGTTCCCCTTTATTCCCGTAGCTAGTTTGAGCTCATTTTGTGCCTTTGCCTTTCTAATCTTGCCCCTGCATTCCTGTGTTGTTTGCCTATATTCATCCTTTGTAATCTGTCCTAGTTTCCATTTTTTATATGACTCCTTTTTATTTTTTAGATCATGCAAGATCTCGTGGTTAAGCCAAGGTGGTCTTTTGCCACATTTTCTATCTTTCCTAACCAGCGGAATAGCTTGCTTTTGGGCCCTTAATAGTGTCCCTTTGAA
>NW_020687799.1:0-3166 GCF_002925995.2 Terrapene triunguis | reverse complement strand
ATCCTCGGGGACCCAGCCTACCCGCTAATGCCCTGGCTCATGAAGCCCTATACTGGCGCCCTGGACACAGAAAAAGAACTGTTCAACTACCGGCTGAGCAAGTGCAGAATGGTGGTGGAGTGTGCTTTTGGCCGTCTCAAAGGGAGATGGAGAAGCTTACTCACTCGCTGTGATCTCAGTGAAACCAATATCCCCATCGTTATTGCAGCTTGCTGTGTGCTCCACAATCTGTGTGAGAGCAAGGGGGAGACCTTTATGGCGGGGTGGGAGCTAGAGGCAAATAGCCTGGCTGCTGATTACGTCCAGCCAGACAGCCGGGCCATTAGAAGATCCCAGCGGGACGCCCTGTGCATCCGGGAGGCTTTGAAAGCTAGGTTCCTGAGTGAGCAGGGCAACCAGTGACTTTTCAGTTTGTGGACAGAAAAGCTGAACCTGCCCCCGTTTCTTTACCCAGTTCATTTTGACTATCCTCTCCAGTTACATACCCCCTTCACTCCCTTCCCCTTCCCAAAAAATAAAATCATTTCTATTTTGTTAATTAACACCGTTGTCTGTATTGCTGTTTTCGCGGGAATATTTTAAACCGGGGACGCAGACTGTGGCGGGGGGCGGGTTTAGTGTTCTGATGCAAATGATGCTTCTAAACTCCCGGAATGACAGGCTCCGCACTGGTGGACTGGTTATTCAATGGAGCCTGCCAGCACTCCTGGGGGGGACTGTGTGTATGTGTCGGCTATGTGACTTTCTGGCAGGGGGGGTAGGGTTACAGATCCCCTGCTGCGTGGATCTGTGAGCCAAGATAAGGACCGCTGCATAAGATCTGTAACTGCCCTCCCCCGCCACAAAGTCACAGAGCAAACCCCCCCCCCCAGAACATGAAAAACACCTCCCAGACTGACCAGGGTAACCAGTGACTGCACTGTGTATGTGTCCTGATGCTGGACCTGACACCGCCTCTGTACCCTGCTAAAGGTCACTGTCCTGTCCAATTACCAAGCCCCTTCCCCCCTCCAGACAGACTCTCCCTCAAAAGAACCTGACTGAAACAGCAATGAACAGAAACAAACATTTTATTGCGAACCAGACATGAAACGTGGGGGGTGAAACTTGGACGGGGGCTTGTGTGAGGTGGGTAGGAAAGGACTTATGAAATTTTGGGGAATGTCAGCCTTCTAGTGCTAGAGCAGTCTGCAGGTGTTGACTGAAAGTTTTAACATCCCTTGCCGCCCCTCCTTCTTTGGACTTTAGGTGATGGTGGTGTGTGACTTGGTGGCGGGTGAGGGCGGTTACAGATAGACTGCAGCGGGGCTCTGTCCTCCTGCCTCCGGTCTTGCAGAACATCCACAAGGCGCCGGAGCGTGTCCGTTTGCTCCCTCATTAGTCCAAGCAGCTTTTCAGTAGCCTGTTGGTCCTCCTGACGCCACCTCTCCTCCCGTTCCATGACTGCTCGGTGCATTTGTGACAAGTTCTCCCTCCACTGTGTCTGCTGGGCTGCCTGGGCTCGGGAGCAGCCCATTAGTTCTGAGAACATGTCTTCACGCGTCTTCTTCTTCCTCCGCCTAATCTGCGCTAGCCTCTGGGAGTGTGCTGACAGGCTGGGTTGGGAGACAGTCGCAGATGTGTCTGTGTGAATTGTAAAAAGGGAGTGAATTCCTGAGACAGATAAATGAAATTGTATACAAAGAACCTAGTCTTTCTCTGTGAACAAGACCATGCACTGAACCTCTCACATGCGCACTCAGGACAAGGTCGAATTTTCGGCCGTCGCCTTCAGTGCCTGTGGACTTGCGGTGGTCTTGGAGTGATCAGAGAACTGTGGCTGGAGACCTGAACTTCTGGAGCGGGCAATAATGGTAAGCCGTAGACTTGTGGCTGCTTAAAACTCCAGCAGTAGCACTGGCCTCCTTTCACATTGAAAGCAATGCCAGTCTGCTGCCAGCAATCAGGACAGCATCAACTCTGCCCCGTCCCACCCCCTCGCGGCTGTCCCAGGGAAAGATCCCTGTATGCTGCCCCTCTCCCTCCACCGCGTGGCTGTAAAGCAGTCCCAATACTAACATTCCCCTCCCTAATTCAAAGCAGGGCATCATGAGCGACATCACCCTCCTGAGGATCCCGGACACCCAGAAAGAACGCATGCTGCGGGAAAGCATGCAGAAACCGGGGCCGTATGCCGCCATGCTATGTCGGGCCATGATCCCCGAGTACTTGATTGTGGCGTGGAGGGGACATGTCTGCTACCACGGAGGGCCCACTAAGATCGCCCTACCCCGGAACCTCATAAACAGGCTTGAGATCTACCTCCACGAGACCTACGAGGAGTTCTCCTACGAGGATTTCTCGTCAATCCCCGGCCACATTGACCGGATTTTCGCCTAGGTGCACTGGGACTATGGAGTGGAGCGTCTTGGGCCTCGGAATCATGTAGTAACGGACATTGTGAAAATTTTTTAAAATACTTGGGACTAAATTGAGAAGAGCCTAAGACAGAGAAATCATGAAAACCCATTTGTTACCTTTGTAAATATTCCTGTTTTGTACCTGATTATTTTTTTACTAGTTTACAGCACTTTTATAAATATACATTGTTAATAGTATAAATATTACCGTTCTGTTTTAAATAAATGTTTACATGTTTACAGCACTTACTGCTTGATCCTTCCCCTGATTCTGTGTCCGGGGTAAGGGATGGGGACGGTTGGTAGGGGATCTCGGTAAGGGTGATGAAGAGCTCCTGGCTGTCGGGGAAATCAGCGGTGCCAGCGCTGTCGACTGCCTCGTCCTCCTCATCTCCTTCTTCATCTTCCCCGTCCGCTGTCATGTCCGACATGATCCCATCCTCGGAGTCCACGGTCAGGGGTGGGGTAGTGGTGGCGGCCGCTCCCAGGATGGAATGCAGTGCCTCGTAGAAACGGGATGTGTGGGGCTGGGATCCGGATCGTCCGTTAGCCTCTTTGGTTTTTTGGTAGCCTTGTCTCAGCTCCTTGATTTTCACGCGGCACTGCGTTGCATCCCGGCTGTAGCCTCTCTCTGCCATGGCTTTGGAGATCTTCTCGTAGATCTTAGCATTCCTTCTTTTGGAGCGCAGCTCTGAAAGCACGGACTCATCGCCCCACACTGCGATGAGATCCAAGACTTCCCGATCAGTCCATGCTGGGGCCCTCTT
>NW_020687798.1:0-2913 GCF_002925995.2 Terrapene triunguis | reverse complement strand
TGGTTTTGACTGCAGGATGCCCATTCTTACTAAACAGCATTGTGTCTTTAACTAGTCCCTATGGCTATATATGGGTTTCTCCTCTATATTATTAATATGCTCTATTCTGGCTCCCATCATAATTTCTTTACTGAGAAATATATACCCCATTGGCTTTGGCTTCCTAGACCACGGGATGCTATTTGAGGAAGGACTGCTAGGCAGAGATGGTGTTCACCTTTCGAGGAGGGGAAAGACCCTATTTGGACACAGACTGGCTAACCTAGTGAGGAGGGCTTTAAACTAGGTTCGACGGGGACAGGTGAGCAAAGCCCGCAGGTAAGTGGGGAACATGGAGACCTGGGTGATGGGTCGGAGACGAGAGGGAGTGTGGGCTATATTGGCAGAGAGAAAGGAGGGTCAGGACAAAACCGGGAGGAAAGATCAAACCAGTATCTTAGATGCCTATATACAAATGCGAGAAGTATGGGTAATAAGCAGGAAGAACTGGAAGTGCTAATACATAAATACAACTATGACATTGTTGGCATCACTGAAACTTGGTGGGATAATACACATGATTGGAATGTTGGTGTGGATGGATACAGCTTGCTCAGGAAGGATAGACAGGGGAAAAAGGGAGGAGGTGTTGCCTTATATATTAAAAATGTACACACTTGGACTGAGGTAGAGATGGACATAGGAGACGGAAGTGTTGAGAGTCTCTGGGTTAGGCTAAAAGGGGTAAAAAACAAGGGGGATGTCATGCTAGGAGTCTACTACAGGCCACCTAACCAGGTGGAAGAGGTGGATGAGGCTTTTTTTAAACAACTAACAAAATCATCCAAAGCCCAAGATTTGGTGGTGATGGGGGACTTCAACTATCCGGATATATGTTGGGAAAATAACACAGCGGGGCACAGACTATCCAACAAATTCTTGGACTGCATTGCAGACAACTTTTTATTTCAGAAGGTTGAAAAAGCTACTAGGGGTGAAGCTGTTCTAGACTTGATTTTAACAAATAGGGAGGAACTCGTTGAGAATTTGAAAGTAGAAGGCAGCTTGGGTGAAAGTGATCATGAAATCATAGAGTTTGCAATTCTAAGGAAGGGTAGAAGGGAGAACAGCAAAATAGAGACAATGGATTTCAGGAAGGCGGATTTTGGTAAGCTCAGAGAGCTGATAGGTAAGGTCCCATGGGAATCAAGACTGAGGGGAAAAACAACTGAGGAGAGCTGGCAGTTTTTCAAAGGGACACTATTAAGGGCCCAAAAGCAAGCTATTCCGCTGGTTAGGAAAGATAGAAAATGTGGCAAAAGACCACCTTGGCTTAACCACGAGATCTTGCATGATCTAAAAAATAAAAAGGAGTCCTATAAAAAATGGAAACTAGGACAGATTACAAAGGATGAATATAGGCAAACAACACAGGAATGCAGGGGCAAGATTAGAAAGGCAAAGGCACAAAATGAGCTCAAACTAGCTAAGGGAATAAAGGGGAACAAGAAGACTTTTTATCAATACATTAGAAGCAAGAGGAAGACCAAAGACAGGGTAGGCCCACTGCTTAGTGAAGAGGGAGAAACAGTAACAGGAAACTTGGAAATGGCAGAGATGCTTAATGACTTCTTTGTTTCGGTCTTCACCGAGAAGTCTGAAGGAATGCCTATCCTAGTGAATGCTAATGGGAAGGGGGTCGGTTTAGCAGATAAAATAAAAAAAGAACAAGTTAAAAATCACTTAGAAAAGTTAGATGCCTGCAAGTCACCAGGGCCTGATGAAATGCATCCTAGAATACTCAAGGAGCTAATAGAGGAGGTATCTGAGCCTCTAGCTATTATCTTTGGAAAATCATGGGAGACGGGAGAGATTCCAGAAGACTGGAAAAGGGCAAATATAGTGCCCATCTATAAAAAGGGAAATAAAAACAACCCAGGAAACTACAGACCAGTTAGTTTAACTTCTGTGCCAGGGAAGATAATGGAGCAAGTAATTAAGGAAATCATCTGCAAACACTTGGAAGGTGGTAAGGTGATAGGGAACAGCCAGCATGGATTTGTAAAGAACAAATCATGTCAAACCAATCTGATAGCTTTCTTCGATAGGATAACGAGTCTTGTGGATAAGGGAGAAGCTGTGGATGTGGTATACCTAGACTTTAGTAAGGCATTTGATACGGTCTCGCATGATATTCTTATCGACAAACTAGGCAAATACAATTTAGATGGGGCTACTATAAGGTGGGTGCATAACTGGCTGGATAACCGTACTCAGAGAGTTGTTATTAATGGTTCCCAATCCTGCTGGAAAGGCATAACGAGTGGGGTTCCGCAGGGGTCTGTTTTGGGACCGGCTCTGTTCAATATCTTCATTAACGACTTAGATATTGGTATAGAAAGTACGCTTATTAAGTTTGCGGATGATACCAAACTGGGAGGGATTGCAACTGCTTTGGAGGACAGGGTCATAATTCAAAATGATCTGGACAAATTGGAGAAATGGTCTGAGTTAAACAGGATGAAGTTTAACAAAGACAAATGCAAAGTGCTCCACTTAGGAAGAAAAAATCAGTTTCACACATACAGAATGGGAAGAGACTGTCTAGGAAGGAGTACGGCAGAAAGGGATCTAGGGGTTATAGTGGACCACAAGCTAAATATGAGTCAACAGTGTGATGCTGTTGCAAAAAAAGCAAACGTGATTCTGGGATGTATTAACAGGTGTGTTGTGAGCAAGACACGAGAAGTCATTCTTCCGCTCTACTCTGCTCTGGTTAGGCCTCAGCTGGAGTATTGTGTCCAGTTCTGGGCACCGCATTTCAAGAAAGATGTGGAGAAATTGGAAAGGGTCCAGAGAAGAGCAACAAGAATGATTAAAGGTCTTGAGAACATGACCTATGAAGCAAGGCTGAAAGAATTGGGTTTGTTTAGT
>NW_020687797.1:0-2884 GCF_002925995.2 Terrapene triunguis | reverse complement strand
TGCAGGGGGAGGAGGGTTACAGATCCCCTGCTGCGCGGCTCTGTGATGCAGGGTAAGGACCGCTGCATAAGATCTGTAACTGCCCTCCCCCGCCACCAAGTCAGAGAGCAACACCACCGCCCCCACCACACAAAACATGAAAACCACCTCCCAGACTAACCAGGATAACTAGTCACTGCACTGTATATGTGCCCTGCTGCTGCACCTGCCCCCTGCTAAAGGTGACTGTCCTGTCCAATGACCAAGCCCCTTCCCCCCCCTTCAGACAGACTCCCCTCCAAAAGAAGAGGATGGAAACAGAAATGAACAGAAACGTATTCTTTATTAACAACCGCACATGGAACGGGGGGGGTGAAACTTGGACGGGGTCTTGTGTGAGGCGGGTAGGAAAGGACTTTTCAAATTTTGGGGAATGAGAGCCTTCTAGTGGTAGAGCAGTCCGCAGGGGTGGAGTGAAATTTTTCACGGCCCCTTCCACCCCTCCGTGTTTGGACTTTGGGTGAGGGGGGTATGGGACTTGGTGGCGGGGCAGGGCAGTTACAGAGAGACTGCAGCGGGGCTCTCTCCTCCTGCCTCCGGTCCTGCAGAACATCCACAAGGCGGCGGAGCGTGTCCGTTTGCTCCCTCATTAGTCCAAGCAGCGTTTGAGTAGCCTGCCTGTCCTCCTGTCGCCACCTCTCCTCCCGTTCAATGTTTGCCCGGTGCATTTGGGACAAGTTCTCCCTCCACTGTGTCTGCTGGGCTGCCTGTGCTCGGGAGCATTCCATTAGTTCAGCAAACATGTCTTCCCGTGTCCTCTTCTTCCTCCTCCTAATGTGCGCTAGCCTCTGGGCAGATGTGGCTGTGGGAATTGGAAAAAGGGAGTGAATTCCTGAGACAGAGCAATGTATCTGTGAACAGAAAACATAGTCTTGCTCCGTGAACAAGACCATGCAGAGCACCTATCACACGCGCACTGAGGACAAGGTCGAATTTTCGGCCCTCGCCTACAGTGCCTGCGGTCTTGCTGTGGCGAGCTGAGGAGCAGGGCAGGACACCGGACTTTGTCTAGATGGCAAACATGGTAAGCCGTAGACTTGTGGCCGCTTAAAACTTTAAGAGTGGCACTGGCCTCCTTTCACATAGAAAGCAATGCGAGTCTCTGCTGGCAGCAATCCTGCAAGCATGAACTCTGGCCCTGTCCCACCCCCTCGCGGCTGTAAACCGCGTGGCTGTAAACCGGCGGTTGCAGTTCTGTAAAGGGACGAGCAAGCAGTCCCAATACTAACTTTCCCCTACCTAATTCACAGCAGGGAGTCATGCCTGACATCACCCTCCTGAAGGTCTCCGAGAGCCAGAAGGAGAAGATGCTACGGGACAGCCTGCAGAAACCGGGGCCATTTGCTGCACTGCTGTGCAAGGCCATGATCCCGGAGTACCTGCTGGCGTTGTGGCAGGGAAACGTGTCCTACCACGGGGGGCCTAATAAGCTCTCCCTGCCCAGGAACCTGCTGATGAGGCTGGAAAAACACCTGCAGGAGGTGTATGAGGAGTTCTCCCCGGAGGATCTCGCCTCTATCCCCGGTTACATTGACCAGTTCCTGGCTTAGGTGCCCTTGGAGGGACAAATGACTGCAGGGTTTTGGGCACTATAATCATGAAGCGGACATTGTGCAATTTTTTGAAAATGGTTCGGACTATATATTGAGGCGCCCAAAAAAAGACAAATCATGATACACTTTGCACTGATTCCCCTTTTGTTTGACTTTCCTGTTTACATGTTTTGAAGCACTTTACCCACTGTTCATATTTTCAATCTTCCTGTTTTGTTGCAAATAAATGTTTACATGTTTTAAAGCACTTTAGCTAATGTTAATATTTTAAATACGCCAGTTATGTTGTAAATAAATATTTAGATATTTAAAACACTTACAGCTTGATCCTTCCCCTGAATCTGTGTCTGGGGTAACGGCTGGGGAGGGTTGGTAGGGGATCTCTGTCAGGGTGATGAAGAGCTCCTGGCTGTCGGGCAAATCAGCGTTGTAAGCGCTGTCTACTGCCTCGTCCTCCTCATCTCCTTCCTCCTCTTCCCCGTCCGCTGAGGAACCGGTCGCGGACAATATCCCATCCTCAGAGTCCACGGTCACTGGTGGGGTAGTGGTGGCGGCCGCACCTAGGATGGAATGCAGTGCCTCGTAGAAACGGGATGTGTGGGGCTGGGATCCAGAGCGTCCGTTTGCCTCTTTGGTCTTCTGGTAGCCTTGTCTCAGCTCCTTGATTTTCACGCGGCACTGCGTTGCATCCCGGCTGTAGCCTCTCTCTGCCATGGCTTTAGAGATCTTCTCATAGATCTTTGCATTCCGTCTTTTGGAGCGCAGCTCTGAAAGCACGGACTCATCGCCCCACACTGCGATGAGATCCAAGACTTCCCGATCCGTCCATGCTGGGGCCCTCTTTCTATTGGATTGCACGGCCATCTCTGCTGGAGAGCTCTGCATCGTTGCCACTGCTGCTGAGCTCACCACGGTGTCCAAACAGAAACTGCGCTTCAAACTGCCCAGACAGGAAAAGGAATTCAAATTTTCCCGGGGGAGTGGCTGGTCAGAGCATCCGAGCTCGGACTGCTGTCCAGAGCGTCAACAGAGTGGTGCACTGTGGGATAGCTCCCGGAGCTATTAGCGTCGATTTCCATCCACACCTAGCCTAATTCGACATGGCCATGTCGAATTTAGCACTACTCCTCTCGTTGGGGAGGATTACAGAAATCGATTTAAAGAGAGCTCTATGTCGAACTAAATGGCTTCCTGGTGTGGACGGGTGCAGGGTTAATTCGATATAACGGCGCTAAATTCGACATAAAAGCCTAGTGTAGACCAGGCCTAATATAGTGTGTGGGGGGGGGGGG
>NW_020687796.1:0-1684 GCF_002925995.2 Terrapene triunguis | reverse complement strand
TTTCTTCTCTTTCCTATCCCTCCCCTTTTCCCTTCTGTCTAATGAGACTTTGGCCACTCAGTCCCTAGTCTGTAGCAATGCATGGGATTCTTCCATCCTAAGTGCAGGACTCTGCACTTGTCCTTATGGAACTTCATCAGATTTCTTTTGGCCCAATCCTGTAATTCGTCTAGGTCTCACTGTGTCCTATCCCTACCCTCCAGCATATCTACCACTTCTCCCAGTTTAGCGTCATCTGCAAACCTGCTGAGGGTGCAATCCACACCGTCCTCCAGATCATTAATAAAGATATTGAACAAAGTCGGCCCCAGGACCAGGGCTGGCTCCAGGCACCAGCGAAGGAAGCAGGTGCCTGAGGAGGGCAATAGAAAGGGGCGGCAGACCATCCGTTTTGGGGCAGCAGCAATTCGGCGGCAGCTGAATCGTTCCGCTTCAGTCTTCAGCAGCAATTCGGCGGCAGGTCCTTCACTCCCTGTCTTCCTCTTCGGCGGCACTTTGGCATCAGCTCAATCGGGTTTTTCTATTTTTTTTTCTTTTTTCGCCACTTTGGGTGGCAAAAAAGCTGGAGTTGGCCCTGCCCGGGACAGACCCTTGAGTACTTTGCTTGATACCGGCTGCCAAGTAGACCTGGAGCCATTGATCACTAACCGTTGAGCCCGATGATCTAGCCAGCTTTCTATCCACCTTGCAATCCAATCATCCAGCCCATACTTCTTTAACTTGCTGGCAAGAATGTTGTGGGAGACTGTATCAAAAGCTGTGCTAAAGTCAAGTAATAATTCTGGGATGTATTAACAGGAGTGTTGTAAGGAAGACACGAGAAGTAATTCTTCCACTCTACTCCACACTGATTAAGCCTCAACTGCAGTATTGTGTCCTGTACTGGGCACCACATTTTAGGAAAGGTGTGGACAAATTGGAAAAAGTCCAGAGAAGAGCAACAAAAATTATTAAAGGTCTAGAAAACATGACCTATGAGGGAAGATTGAAAAAAAAAATGGATTTCTTTAATCTGGAGAAGAGAAGACTGAGAGGAGACATGATAACAGTTTTCAAGTACATAAAAGGTTGTTAAAAGGAGAAGGGAGAAAAATTATTCTTCTTAACCTTTGAGGATAGGACAAGAAGCAATGGGATTAAATTGCAGCAAGGGTGGTTTAGTTAGACATTAGGAAAAACTTCCTAACTGTCAGAGTTGTTAAGTACTGCAATAAATTGCCTTGGGAGGTTGTGCAATCTCCTTCATTGAAGATTTTTAAGAGCAGGTTGGACAAACACCTGTCAGGGATCGTCTAGATAATACTTAGTCCTGCCATGAGTGCAGGGGACTGGAGTAGATGACTTCTCGAGGTCCCTTCCAGTTCTATGATTCTTATTCTTCTTGAAAAATCCTAATGATTTTAATAGGTAAGAATCCAATTATATACTATAGATATTAAATAGGGTTTTCAACAAAATAGTCTAGAACAACTGACAGACTGTAATGGAGAAGGAGATTATTTTTTATAGATTTGGCCAGATGTCCAGCTATTGTAAATTGGCCATAGTTTCATTGCAGCCAATCTGCCAGATCCCATGCTGGTGTAACACAGCTGTACCTCTATTGAAGTCATAAGGCCAGATTACAGAGAGAGAGAGAGAGAGAGAGAGAGAGAGAGAGAGAATAAATTCCTCTATAGCCTGG
>NW_020687795.1:4886-5810 GCF_002925995.2 Terrapene triunguis | reverse complement strand
ACATTGCAGTCACTAGGCACCCTGGTCAGTCTGGGAGGTGGTTTTTATGTTCTGTGTGTGGGGGGGCTATGTGACTTTGTGGCGGGGGAGGGCGGTTAGAGATCTTATGCAGCAGTCCTTATCCTGGATCACAGAGCCACGCAGCAGTGGATCTGTAACCGTCCTCCCCCGCCACAAAGTCACATAGCCCCCACACACAGAGTCCCGAACAGGAGGGGTGGCAGGCTCCATTGAAACAACCAGTCCACCACTGCGGACCGCTCTAGGAGCGGGAGCCTGTCATTCCTCGAGTTTATAAGCATTCTTTCCATCACTACGCCCGCTCCCCACCACAGTCTGCGTCCCAGTTTCAACCCTTTCCCGCGAAACCCGTAATAAAGAAAACGGTGTTCATTAACAAAGTTCCATTTATTTATTTTTAAACATGTGTTGGAAGGCGGGTATGGGGTGAACGGGGTATGTAGCTGGAGAGGATAGTCAACATAAACTGGGTAAAGAAACGGGGGCAGGTTCAGCTTCTCTTTAAAGAAAGTTAATAGTCACAGGTTACCCTGCTCACTGAGGAACCTAGCTTTCAAAGCCTCCCGGATGCACAGCGCGTCCCGCTGGGCTCTTCTAATCGCCCGGCTGTCTGGCTGGGCGTAATCAGCAGCCAGGCTATTGGCCTCAACCTCCCACCCCGCCATAAAGGTCTCCCCCTTGCTCTCACAGAGATTGTGGAGCACACACAGCAAGCTGCAATAACAATGGGGATATTGGTTTCGCTGAGATCAGAGCGAGTCAGTAAACTTCTCCATCTCCCCTTGAGACGTCCAAAAGCACACTCCACCACCATTCTGCACTTGCTCAGCCGGTAGTTGAAGAGTTCTTTTTCAGGTTCCAGGGCGCCAGTATAGGGCTTCATGAGCCAGGGCATTAGCGGGT
>NW_020687795.1:0-4786 GCF_002925995.2 Terrapene triunguis | reverse complement strand
GTGTCCAGGGCGCCAGTATAGGGCTTCATGAGCCAGGGCATTAGCGGGTAGGCTGGGTCCCTGAGGATCACTATAGGCATCTCCACATCCCCAACAGTTATTTTGTGGTCCGGGAAGTAAATACCTTCCTGCAGCTGTCTAAACAGACCAGAGTTCCTGAAAACACTAGCGTCATGAACCTTGCCCGGCCATCCGACGTTGATGTTTGTAAAACGTCCCCTATGGTCCACCAGTGCTTGCAGCACCATTGAAAAGTAGCCCTTTCGGTTAATGCACTGGCTGGCCTGGTGGTCCGGTCCCAGGATAGGGATGTGAGTTCCATCTATAGCCCCACCGCAGTTTGGGAATCCCATTGCGGCGAAGCCATCTATGATGACCTGCACGTTTCCAAGGGTCACTACCTTTGACAGCAGTAGCTCAATGATTGCGTTCGCTACTTGCATCACAGCAACCCCCATGGTAGATTTGCCCACGCCAAAGTGGTTCGCGACTGACCGGTAGCTGTCCGGCGTTGCAAGCTTCCAGAGGGCTATGGCCACTCGCTTCTGGACAGTCAGGGCTGCTCGCATGCGGGTGTCCTTGCGCTTCAGGGCAGGGGACAGCAAGTCACAAAGTTCCAGGAAAGTTCCCTTCCGCATCCAAAAGTTTCGCAGCCACTGTGATTCATCCCAGACCTGCAGCGCTATGCGGTTCCACCAGTCCGTGCTTGTTTCCTGGGCCCAGAATCGCCGTTCCACAGCATCAACATGACCCATTGCCACCATGAGGCTCACGACGCAGGGTCCCGTGCTTTGCGAGAGGTCTGTGCCACTCTCAGACTTCATGTCCTCACCGCGATGCCGTAGCCTCCTCACCTGATTTCTCAGCATCTGCCTCTGGAAAAGGTGGACGATAAGGTGCGAGGTGTTGACAACGGCCATAACTGCAGCGATGGTCGCAGCGGGCTCCATGCTCGCCGTGCTGTGGCGTCCGCGCTGTCACTCACCAGAAAGGCGCGCAAAATGATTGGCCACCGGCGCTTTCAGGGAGGGAGGGCGGGAGTGACGGTTGGATGACGACAGTTCCCCAAAACCACCCTCGACACATTTTTTTCCCCAGCAGGCATTGGGGCTCGACCCAGAATTCCAATGGGCAGCGGGGACTGCGGGAACTGTGGGATAGCTGCCCACAGTGCACCGCTTCCAATGTCGATACTTGCCCCGTTAGTGTGGACTCACAAGGTTGAATTACTGCCCTTAGTGTGGATACACACGTTCGACTTTGTAATATCGATTACACATATTCGATTTAAGTAAAATCGAACTACTCTCATAGGGTAGACATACCCTAAGTAAGCTGTTGCCCCTAAAATACAAGAGTGTTTGGAATCTTTACTTGGCTTTAACATCTGGTTCAGGGAGGTAAAAAAATCTCCAGCAGCATTCAGAGGATAAAAAGGGGGTAGTTTTGTGGATACATTTGGAAATAGGTGATATTGGGAATACTCAGGAGCCCTGGCCCTAGATCACAGTAACCTTTTGAGTCTGTGTAGGCCTGATCCAAAGCCCATTGAAATCAATGAGAATCTTTCCATTGGCTTCAGTGGGATTTAGCTCAATCACTTATTGCTAAAAACAATTCCATTAATTCTGAAAGTAAAACTGGAAGTCAACAGTTTCCTGTAGTATAAGCATTTGAAGCTGTAGTATTTAGTCTGCAGCCATCTCTTGCTTGGGTCAGCAGCCTGCCAGGGAATCGCAGCCACTCGGGGAAGTCAGGTACAGTAACAGCTTTAAATTCTTACTCCTCATTAACCTCATTACAGACACTTGGGCTGCATTCATCTCTAGACAGCAGGTTGGACTGTGGTTTAGCCAATGATACAAATCTGCTTTGGTCGCTGAAACATTCATCTTCCAAAAATGGAAAAGTCCATCCCCACCAAACGTTAATGCCTGGCTCAGTGATATGGCCGACCTCGCAGCCAACCAACGACTGCATTCCGCAGTCTTCATGCTGACTTCTTAGAGCTCTATGATTAATGTAGAGCCTGAATATAGATATGTTGCTTCCCCCCCCCCCTTTGGCTTGAGCCCCTTTACTTACTGTCTGTATTATGATGAATCTGGTATTTTGGTCTCTTTGTTGTACCTAACTGCCACTTTAGGCACCTAAATCCCATAATCAGGCCCTCTTTGGGATTCCCCATGCAGCTGCTCCTGAACCCTGTAGGTGCATAAACTTGTTTGGCACCTGAATTTTTCAGTAAAGAATTCCCGAGGCTCCTATGTTTCTGCCTCTGCACATGCACCCTGCAGCTCCACAGTGGAACATGGGGGAGCATGAACAAGGGGAAAACAGGCATTCCTCCACCGAACTTGCCTGTGGGACTTGATCTAGTAAGTGTGCTCGGACCTTGCTTATGAGACTGGGCCCCTATAGAGGGGCTGACACAAACAGCAGGGGTTGGGAGGGAATATGAGGACTTCCTCCTAACTTCAAGCCCAGTGGCTAAGGTATTACCTGGGACAGGCAGGAATACCCCCCATCTACCGGAGAGGGATTTCAACTAGGGCCTAGTACTTAGCTGGTGAGGACACCAACCATTGGTCTACAGCAGGGGTGGGCAAACTTTTTGGCCCAAGGGCCACATCTGGGTGGGAAATTGAATGCAGGGCCATGAATGTAGGGCTGGGGAGAGGGTTGGGGTGCGGGAGGGAGTGTGGGGTGTAGGAGGGGGTGCAATGGGAGGGGGTGCAGTGTGCAGTGTGCGGGAAGGGGCTCAGGGCAAGGGGTTGGGGCACAGGAGAGGTGTGGGGTGTACAAGGGGGCTCAGGGCAGGGGGTTGCAGTGCAGGGAGTGTTACCCGGGGTTCTTTCAACCCAAAGCTCTTGGTACCTTTTACTCAGTGCGAGGTGGTGTCAGGAAATAAATCGGGAGACACGGTCGTCCGACTGATCGATGGCTGGCATAAACAGGACAACACAAGAGTGCTTTCACTTAAAGCTAAACTTTACTTACTCTCAAGCACTTACACACGTTCACAACAGGTTAGTAAACACCCCCAACCCTTGATAATTACCAAAGCTGAGTGTGGCTCTCGAGTGGCACAACGGCAGCCCCTCTGCCAGGGGAAAAACACAAGATGCATCCAGAGGGAGAGACCAGTCCTGAAGAGTCCCCCTACCTCAAACTTTCCCCCTTTATTTATACATTAGTAATAGAATGACATGTCCCTTAAAGAAAACTTGTTAAGCAAGCAGTTCCAATGGGCAAGCAAGAGGCTTCTTTCTAACCAGGTGTGGGTTTTTCCAGAGTTTGCAGCCTTGAGGCCCCAATAGACATTCCTGGGGCACATCCTGCTCTTCTAAAATGCAGGTATCAGCAACTTCAACATAATTCTTATCAGGAAGGATGCGGGGTCAAGCTGCCCTTTCTGTGGCACCCAAACCCCCCTCCCCTCCTGCCTTGGTCAAGCTGAGGCTGGGACATGGCCAATTTACAGCCTGCTGACTTGGCTGCTTTTAGCAATAAGCCATAGTGGGTTTCAGGCACTTTACTGGTTTGCTGACATCTCCCCGTACAGTGCCCCTCCTTAAAGGTCACCTTTCACACAAGGGTAGGCATTTACATGGTTGCTGTCACACCTTTTCTGGATGCCCCTGAGTTGAGATCCAACGAAAGCTCAAGGCTCTCAGCCGAGACCGAGCAAATTATCTTCTTGTTGGCATCCCATACTCAGCACACCAGCATAGCAATTGACAAGCGATCATTTTAACCTCCTTTCCCATTTAAGGGAGGGGTGACAAGTTCAATATGTTCCTTTCCCAGGGGTAGGAGTGCCGGTGGCAGTAACCACTGATTCATCTGTCGGGGGGCTTGCAATTGCCGGAGTTTGCACCATATCCAGCATGTCATTAGGCTGGTAACAAAAACCACTACTATTTGGCACCCCAAGATTACACAACAGTCCAACCTGCTGTCTGGAGATGAATGCAGCACAAGTGTCTGTAATGAGGTTAATGAAGATTAAGAATTTAAAGCTGTTACTACACCTGACTTCCCCAAGTGGCTGCGATTCCCTGGCAGGCTGCTGACCCAAGCAAGAGATGGCTGCAGACTGAGTACTACAGCTGCAAATGCTTATACTACAGGAAACCGCCTGCCTTTAGCTGAGAAACCTCCCTGTTGACTTTCACTTTCAGAATTAATGGAATTGTTTTTAGCAATAAGGGCTAGAGCCAAATCCCACTGAAGTCAATGGAAAGACTCCCATTGATTTCAATGGGCTTTGGATCAGGCCTGTACAGACTCAAAAGGTTACTGTGAGCTAGGGCCAGGGCTCCTGAGTATTCCCAATAACACCTGTTTCCAAACGTATCCACAAAAGGTTACTATGAGCTAGGGCAAGGGGTCGTGTGTATTCCCAGTATCACATATTTCCAAATGTATCTATGTGATGTAATAACTGAGCTCATGAAAAATTTAAAGGGGAAGTATCCTCTTAATCATACTGCAAGTATTGAAAATAATGAAGATGTCTTATTAAGAGTAATATTTAAGGGGAAGATTATCATATAGTGGTACCAAATAACTAAATAGCAGTTATGTGTAAGGGACCCAACATTCACGTGCGGGTAGAAACCCTATCAGGTGTGGCAGAGTGAGTCAGATGGTTCACCATCAGTAATCACCTCCCCAAACTTGTTAATAAGCTCCCCAAACTCTGGACTCCCCTGGACTGCACCGCCGACGGAGGATCAAGTAGGGTTACCATATTCAAACATTTAAAAAAGAGGACACTCCA
>NW_020687794.1:0-3804 GCF_002925995.2 Terrapene triunguis | reverse complement strand
CATTAAAACTGCTCCCACGCCTCGCTCGGAAGCATCTGTGGTTACTAGGAACGGTTTGTCAAAGTCTGGGGCCCTTAGCACAGGGTCAGACATGAGTGTTGCCTTAAGCTGGTTAAAGGCCTTTTGACACTCATCAGTTCACTGAACTGCATTTGGCTGTTTCTTTCTGGTTAGGTCTGTCAGCGGGGCGGCGATTTGGCTGTAGTGTGGTACAAATCGCCTATAATATCCGGCCAAGCCTAAGAAGGATTGGACCTGTTTCTTTGACTTTGGAACCGGCCACTTTTGGATAGCATCCACTTTGGCCTGTAGGGGATTTATAGTTCCTTGACCCACCTGGTGCCCCAGGTACGTCACTCTGTTTTGGCCTATTTGACACTTTTTAGCCTTAACAGTTAGTCCTGCCTGCCGGATGCGCTCGAAGACTTTTTCCAGGTGCTCCAGGTGTTCTGTCCATGAATCAGAAAAAATGGCCACATCATCGAGGTAGGCAACTGCAGATTCTCCCAATCCCGCTAGGAGACTATCTACAAGTCTTTGGAAGGTGGCGGGTGCATTTCGCAACCCGAAAGGGAGTACATTGAATTCATACACCCCTGCCTGGGTGACGAAGGCTGACCTTTCCTTAGTGGGTTCATCTAGTGGTACTTGCCAGTACCCTTTTGTTAAGTCTAAAGTAGAGATGAATTGGGCATGTCACAATTTTTCCAATAGCTCATCTGTGCGTGGCATTGGATAGTTGTCAGGACGAGTTACAGCATTTAGCTTACGGTAGTCCACGCAAAAGCGTATTTCCCCATCTGGTTTGGGAACTAGAACCACTGGAGATGCCCATGCACTGTTAGAGGGGCGGATTATACCCATCTGTAGCATGTCCTGGATCTCCCTTTGTATAGCCGCTTGGGCATGAGGTGACTCCCGGTAGGGTGGGGTTCTAATTGGGTGAGCATTACCTGTGTCAATGGAGTGGTATGCCCGTTCGGTCAGTCCTGGAGTGGCTGAGAAAATCGGTGCAAAGCTTGTGCACAGCTCCTTGATCTGCTGTCGCTGCAGACGTCCCAGGGTCGTGGAGAGGTTCACCTCTTCCACGCCACCATTCCTTTTTCCTTCGTAGTAGACACCTTCAGGCAACTCCGCGTCATCTGTTTCCTGGTCTGTAAACTGGCAAACGTTTAATTCTCTGGAATAAAAGGGCTTAAGAGAATTAACATGGTATACCTTAGGCTTTATGTTGGAGGTGGGGGAGGCTATGAGATAGTTAACAGCTCCTAGGCGCTCCTGGACCGTGAATGGTCCTTCCCACGACGCTTCCATTTTATGGGCCTGGAGCGCCTTTAAGACCATGACTTGGTCTCCTACTTTGAAGGTCTGTTCTCTGGAATGTTTATCATACCAGGCCTTTTGCTCTTCCTGAGCATCCTTTAAGTTTTCTTTAGCAAGGGCTAAAGAGTGTCAGAGGGTGCTTTGTAGGTTGCTTACAAAGTCTAGAATGTTAGTTCCTGGAGAAGGCGTAAACCCCTCCCATTGCTGCTTCACCAACTGTAATGGCCCCTTAACCTCGCGGCCATACACAAGTTCAAATGGTGAAAACCCTAAACTGGGATGTGGTACAGCCCTGTAGGCAAAAAGCAACTGCTGCAACACTAGGTCCCAATCATTGGAGTGTTCATTTATGAATTTACGTATCATGGCCCCCAAAGTTCCATTAAACCTCTCCACCAGACCATTGGTTTGATGGTGATGAGGGGTGGCAACCAAGTGATTCACCCCATGAGCTTCCCACAGGTTTTTCATGTTCCCTGCCAGGAAATTAGTTCCCGAATCTGTAAGGATGTTGGAGGGCCACCCTAATCTGGCAAAAATGTCTGCTAATGCCTGGCACACACTTTTAGCCCTGGTGTTGCTTAAGGGTACAGCTTCCGGCCATCGGGTAGCAAAATCCATGAAAGTCAGTACGTACTGCTTTCCTCTGGGTGTCTTCTTTGGGAAAGGGCCCAGAATATCCACAGCTACTCGCTGAAATGGGACCTCAATTATGGGTAGTGGCTGGAGAGGGGCTTTAACCTGGTCTTGGGGCTTTCCCACTCATTGGCACACCTCACAAGACCGGATATAATTAGCAACGTCCTTGCCCATTCCCTCCCAGTGGAAGGACTTCCCCAACCGGTCTTTGGTTCTGTTCACCCCAGAATAGCCACTGGGATGATCATGGGCTAAGCTCAAGAGCTTTACCCGATACTTAGTGGGAACTACCAACTGTCTTTGAGGATGCCAGTCTTCCTGGTGCCCACCAGAAAGTGTCTCCTTGTATAAAAGTCCTTGTTCTACAACAAACCGGGATCGGTTAGAAGAGCTGAGAGGCGGTGGGGTGCTCCGTGCCGCCGCCCAAGCTTTCTGAAGGCTGTCATCTGCTTCCTGCTCGGCCTGGAACTGTTCCCTTGATGCTGGAGACATCAGTTCCTCCTTGGACTGTGGACTGGGGCTTGGTCCCTCTGGAAGCGATGCAGGTGCTGGGGCTGTTTTCATTGACTGTGAACCGCTGTCCGCTGGTGCACTATGTGGTATTTCAGGCTCTGGCTGAGCCTCTTGGGTAGGGTTATCTGCTGCTTCCGCCAGTTCAGGCTCGCTGGTGCCCTCTGGTGTTGGAGTTGTAGACGGGTCTGCAAGCGCTGGACTCAGTGCTGGCGATGGTTCTGGTGCTGGCTGCGTCGCCAGTTTCGGTTCTGGGACTGGCTTTGGCTGGGCCTCTGGGATTGGATCCACTACGGCTGTTGCAGTCGTTGGCAGGGGATCCGGTTCCACCACCTTTGTCTGGGTCTCTGGTAACACAGACGGGGCCCTGGTGGACGGCTCAAGAACAGGGATGGGGGTGAAAGCTTGCTTAGCCTGGCTGCGGGTGACTATTCCCACCCTCTTGGCTAGCTTCACATGGTTGGCCAAGTCTTCCCCCAGCAGCATGGGGATGGGATAATTGTCATAGACTGCAAAAGTCCACATTCCTGCCCAGCCCTTGTACTGGACATGCAACTGGGCTGTAGGCAAGGTTACAGACTGTGACACGAAGGGTTGAATTGTCACTGTAGCCTCCGGGTTGATGAGTTTGGGGTCCACTAGGGATTGGTGGATAGTTGACACTTGTGCCCCAGTGTCCCTCCAAGCGATAACCTTCTTTCCGCCCACTCTCAAGGTTTCCCTTCGCTCCGAGGGTATGAGAGAGGCATCTGGGTCTGGGGATCTTTGGGGTGATTGGGGTGTAATGAACTGTAATCGGTTGGGGTTCTTGGGGCAGTGAGCCTTTATATGCCCCAGTTCATTACATTTAAAACATCGCCCTGCTAAGGTATCACCGGGGCGATGTTGGTTGGTGGAGACTGGTGGGGTGGGGTGAGAAGGCGTCTGGGGTTTCCCTTGGGATGTGGGTGGGGCCTTGGGTTGTCCCCGGTGATAAGGTTTTGTTTCTGCTTGCCCCTTCTGATATTCGCTCCAACTGCTACTAGCTTTTTTCTTTTCTGTCACCTCCACCCATTTGGCTCCAATCTCCCCCGCCTCGGTTACAGTTTTGGGCTTCCCATCTAGGATGTACCTTTCTATTTCCTCAGGAACACCCTCTAAAAACTGCTCCATTTGCAATAGGAAGGGCAACTCTTCCGTAGATTTAACATTTGCTCCTGATATCCAGGCATCCCAATTTTTCCCAATGTGGTAGGCATGTCGGGTAAATGACACATCGGGTTTCCACCTTAGGGCTCTGAACCGCCGACGGGCATGCTCAGGTGTTAGCCCCATTCTGATTCTGGCCTTGTT
>NW_020687793.1:4246-6153 GCF_002925995.2 Terrapene triunguis | reverse complement strand
TGTGTGAGGCACTGCCCCCTGGCGGCCTTTCGCGTACCTGTGGTGCCTTTCCAAGCATATTATGCAGTTGACCAAAGGAGGTGGATGACATGAATTTTCGCATGGGCCTAGAGAGCGAGCCCGCCTCGCACACACCCAGCAGCAGCTGGCTTCTCACTCCGCCATGACTGAGGCCAAACAGGAATGACGGTGCGAGCCCGTGTGCCAGGTGGCAGTGCGCAGGGCAGGGAGCCGGGCCCAGGTGCCAGGTGAGTGTAAGATGGGCTCGCTCTCTAGCCACCCCCTCCCAGACCTTCCCTCCGCACCAGGCCGGGATTGGGCTTGTGGTGCCTGCGGCGTGGGTGTCACGGAGGGGGCGGTGGAGGTGCCTGCACCCACTGAACAGGGAGGCACTGCTGATATCCATCGCCCCTGGTTGCAAAACCTGGCCCCACCACTGCTGAGCTCCTCTCAAATGTCCAGTGCGGTGCCGCCGGCACCCAGCCATCGGAGTACATGCACTAGGGGCCCATGGCAGTCAGCTCTCATGGTCAGAGGCCTGGAGTCCAGTAGAGGGCGCTGCTTGACCACAGCCCCTACAGCCTGGGGAGGTGCTGGCGAGGGGGCTGCTGTACGTAGCGGGTCAGAGGGGCCTGGCCCTGCTCTGGCTGCAAAACCAGGGAACCCCAGAGTGTCTGAAGCTGTGGCGGGAAGCAGGGGGAACTGGGAGCCCAGGGCCTTTGCCAAAACCAGGAACTCCCTGAGATTGTGTGTGTCCAGCGTGGGTGTTGTGTGCAGCGTGTGGGCATATGCACGTGCTCTGTGTGCGTGCATACACATGGATTGTGCATGTGTGCGTAGTGCACATTATCCTCTGTGTGTGTGTGTGTGCACACATGCTCGTGTGTGTGTTCTCTGAGTGAGCCTGTTTGCACGTGCAGGGCCTGGAACACTCTGTGTCTGCCTCCCAGGCAGAGGAGCCGGTTCCCCCAACCCCTGGCTCAGGGCTCTGGATGCTGATTGTCCCCTGACTGGCAATGGCTCCCTAGGCAAGCAGGGAGAAATTCCAAGTGCACCGGAAGGAAAGAGACCCAGGGTTTGTGAGTGGAAAAGTCCCACTGGCTCTCACAGAGAAGCTGCCCCGGGCGCCCCAGCCATGGAGCGTAGCGGAGGGAGCTCACTCGCTGACAAACCTACAGAGTCGCAGAGTCATTTCGAGAGCTCCTGCTAGGTTCAGGCCTACTGCTCTGCAGGACTTTTCTCAGGGGACAAGGCCCCATCAGAAATGAAAGCTCCAGGATGGGGTAAAGCCTCTGGACCAATAGAACCGACTGCCCAGCCAAACCCATGTTCTCATGGCATGCCTACGCTTTCTTTCCTTCCCTGCGTGCCGTGAAAGCGCTCCTCGCACTCTCTGCTGTTATTTTCTTATTTTAGCAATAACGCTTTAAACTTAAACCCTTGGTGTGCTGCGTCATCTCCTCCCTGAAAAGATCCGGAGGCCTCAGCCTAATCAACTAATGCCTCCAAGCAAATTAGTAACAAAAATCTGTCACAGGAGGGTGCAAGTGTCCCTCATCTCACCCAGGAGGAGGCACCGAAGGGCTAGGGTGCATAGAGCCTCACTGGTACCAAGGGATCACGGATACATGTGATACAGAGCTCGTCCCGTCAGTGCTCAGTGCGCGGAGCTCGTCCCGTCAGTGCTGGGGTCTCAGTGCGCGGAGCTCCCCCCGTCAGCGCCGGGGCTCCGGGGTCTCAGTGCACGGAGCTTGTCCCGTCGGCTCCGGGGTCTCAGTGCGCGGAGCTCGTCCCGTCGGCGCCGGGGCTCCGGGGTCTCAGTGCGCGGAGCTGGTCCCGTCGGCGCCGGGGCTCCGGGGTCTCAGTGCGCGGAGCTCGTCCCGTCGGCGCCGGGGCTCCGGGGTCTC
>NW_020687793.1:0-4146 GCF_002925995.2 Terrapene triunguis | reverse complement strand
CTCCGGGGTCTCAGTGCGCGGAGCTCGCCCCGTCAGCGCCCGGGCTCTGGGGTCTCAGTGCGCGGAGCTCGTCCCGTCGGCGCCGGGGCTCCGGGGTCTCAGTGTGCCGAGCAGGGTCTCCAAGAGGATGTGAACGGGGAGCATGGAGGTTGCCTGGTATTTTCTCCCATCCCAGCCACCCAAGAGTTACACTCAGTTCTAGGGCCCCCCGGATCCTGCCCATTCCTTGGCACCTCTGCAGCAGCACAGCCTGGCTTCCTCCCCCACCCTGCAGGTCCTTACCTGGACGGTCTGGCGGTCTGGGATCCCACTGTACACAGAGATCTGGGGCCCCGGCTGGCGCCCGTTACTGCTGCTGCTGCTGCTGGCAGTGCTGGTGCTGCTGGTGCTGCTGGAGGGAGGCGGGACCTGCAGCTGCTCATTCTCCATGGTAACAGTCCTGGGCACCGATTGGAAGAAGGAAATACCAAGGCCGAGGTGGTGGGAAAGGGGATTCTGGTCAGGTTAGAGCTGGAAGGAGACAAAAGTAGGCAGTCAGGCTTGGGGCATGGAGCAGTCCCAACCCCTCATACCCCAGCTGGGGCACTGACCCCTCTTACTGGCCGACAGCTGATAAGATGCTGCAGCCATGAGGAATTCTGGGGCCATATTCTCTGCTGCATACAGCGGAGATGCTGTCAGGGAGCCAGGTATGGGCTATCTCTGGATGCAGGTAAGAACAGCCTTGGGGCTGCTCTAAACTGTGCCAGCTGGCTGCAGTCCCCAAGGAACCAGCCTGTTCCAGTCAGTCTCTTTCCCTTGACACGTCCCCAGCCCCATGAGGCACACACAGGGCTACCGTAAGGAAGGTGCTTGTAGCTGATTCTGCTGGCTCCTTGACGGCTAGGGACCCGAGGATCTCAAAGCACTTTGCAAAGAGGAATGAATCCAGCCTCACCAGCTCTCTGGGGTGAGCTGTGAGGATAATTCGCCCCTTTAAACAGAGGCGGAAACTAAGGCACATGAATTCCAATGCCAGAGGGACCACTGTGATCACCTAGTCTGCCCTCCTGCCCCACAGCAACCCCTAGAGCAGAGCTTTGAGAAAACAGCCAGTCTTGTGTTAAAAATAACCGGTGACGGAGAATCCACCACGATCCTTGGTATATTGCTCCAATGGTTAATTACTCTCACTGTTAAAATGGTACCTTATTTCTATTCTGAATTTGTCCAGCTTCAACTCCCAGCCATTGGGTTGTGTTAGACCTTCCTCTGCTAGATTGAAGAGCCCGTTATTAAGTATGTAGATACTTACAGACTGTGATCAAGTCACCCCTTAACCTTCCCTTTGTGAAGCTAAATAGCTTGAGCTTCTTGAGCCTACCACTATAAGGCAGGTTTTCTAATACTTCAGTCATTCTTGTGGCTCTTCTCTGAACACCTTCCAATGTATCAACATCCTTCTTGAGTTGTGGGCACTAGAACTGGACACAGGATTCCAGCAGTGGTCGCACCAGTGCCAAATAGAGAGAGCAAAATAACCTCTCTGCTCCTACTTGAGATTTCCCTGTTTATGCAACCCACGATCACACTGGGAGCTCATGTTCAGCTGATTATCCACCCCCCCCCAAGCTTTTTCAGAGTCCCTGCTCCCCAGGATAGAGTCCCCCATCCTGTAAGTAGGGCCGACATTCATTGTTCCCAGATGAATACATTTACATTTAGCCAGATTAAAATGCATGTTGTTTCCTTGCACTCAATGTACCAAGCGATCCAGACTGCTCTGAATCAGTGACCTGGCCTCTTCTTATTTACCACTCACCCAATTTTTGTCATCTTCAAACTTTATCAGTGATGATTGTATCTTTTCTTCTACGTCATTGATAAAAATGTTAAATAGCGCAGGGCCAAGAACCAATCCCCGAGGGACCCCACTGGAAACACACCCGCTCAATGATGATTCCCAGGTTACAGTTACACTTTGAGACCTATCCGTTTGTAATCCATTTAATGGGTGCCATGTTAATTTTATATCATTCTCGTTTTGTAATCAAAATGTTGTGCAGTACCAAGTCAAACACCTTACAGAAATCTATTACTTCTACACTATGACCTTTATCAGCCAAACTCATCATCTCATCAAAAAAAGAGATCAAATTAGTTTGACAGAATCTATTTTCCACAAACCCATGTTAATTTGCCTTAATTACTTAATTCTTTATTAACTGAGTCCTGCATCGGCCACTCCATTATCCAGTCTGGGATTGATGTCAGGGTGACAATTTCTTGTTCATCCCATTTACCCTTTTTAAAAGTTGGCACAACATTAGCTTTCTTCCAGTTTTCTGAAATTTCCCCAGTGTTCCGAGACTTATTGAAAAGCAACATTAACGGTCCAGCAAGCTCCTCTGCCAGCTCTTTTAAAACGTTTGGATGCAACTATCTGGACCTGCTGATTTAAAAATGTCTAACTTGAGTAGTTTCTGTTTAACATCCTCCAGAGATACTAGTGGAACAGAAAGAGTCCTATCATCACCATATGTTGAGACTATGTCATATGTTTTTCCCCAAATACAGAACAGAAACATTTATGAAACAATTCCGCCTTTTCTGCATTATTATTGATAACTATACCATTTCCATATAGCAATGGACCAATACCATTGTCAGGATCCTTTTTGTTCCTAATATATTTTAAAAACTCCTTCTTATTGTCCTTATCTCTGCAGGCCATAGAGTTTACCTTGTGTCCCTTTGCTTCCCTTATCAATTTTCTACAGTTCCTAACTTCTGATTTATATTCATTACTATCAATTTCCCCTTTATGGCATTTGTTATATTTTTATTTTTTACAGCTGCCTTCACTTCTCCTCTACTCCAGGTTGGTTTTTTAACCAGTATGGCCTTGATTGTGGCTTTTGGGGCATCTTGTAAGGTGTTCTTAAAAGATTCCCAGTTATCACTCACATTTTGCTGATTAAATTCTTAATCTCAGATGGACTGGCTCATAATTGTTTTCAGCTTTGTGAAATTGGCCTTATTAAGGCACCAAGTATATACAGTAACTCCTCACTTTAAGTTGTCCCGGTTAACGTTGTTTCGTTGTTACGTTGCTGATCAAGTAGGGAACATGCTCATTTAAAGTTGTGCAATGCTCCACTCGTATGTTGTTTGGCTGCCTGCTTTCTTCACAGCTGGCAGCCTCCCTACGCTCCCCCTCCTCACAGCGCCTCCGGCCCGCCAGCAGACCCCGTGGATCAGAGCCTTCCCTCTCTTCCCCCGCCTCCTGCTCGCGGCAATCAGCTGGCTTGTGGCGTTTTGGGGGCAGGAGGGAGGGGGGAGGAGGGAGGACTCAGGGCGCAGGCTCCCCCTCCCTCCCCTCCCTTCTAAACGCTGCAAGCCAGCTGATTGCCCCGAGCAGGAGGCGGGGGGGGGAGCCTGCACGCCAAGTCCTCACTCCTCCCCCCTCCCTCCTGCCCCCTAAACGCCGCAAGCCAGCTGATTGCCCCAGGTAGGAGGGAGGGGGGAGGAGCGAGGACTCGGCGCACCTCCCCCCTCCCTCCCCTGCCTCCTGCCCGCGGCAATCAGCTGGCTTGCGGTGTTTTGGGGGCAGGAGGGGGGGAGGAGCGAGGACTCAGCGTGCAGGCTCCCTCTCCCTCCCCTGCCTCTCGAATGCAGCAAGCCAGCTGATTGCCCCGAGCAGGAGGGAGGGGGGAGGAATGAGGACTCCGGGTGCAGGCTCCCCCTCCCTCCCTCCCCTGCCTCCTGCCCAGGGCAACCAGCTGGCTTGCGGTGTTTAGAAGGGAGGGGAGGGAGGGGGGAGGAGCGAGGACGTAGCGTGGGAAGTAAAGGGGGAGGAGGTGGGGGGGAGAAGAGGCAGGTCAAGGATGGGGAAGGCTTGGGGGAAGGGGGGGAGTGGGTGGGCTAAGGGTTGAGCCCCCCGCCCCTGGTGCTTGCAGAGTAGGGGAAGCTGCCGCTGCTGCGCAACGTGCTTCTCCTAGCCTACAGCACCTTCAGCCTCCTTGCCTGCCTCATCTCCAGTGCCAGTGGGCTGTGCCTGTGTAGGGTAAGGCAGGGGCACCTCCCAACTATAGTACAGTACCTGTATTAAATTGCTTGTTTAAAATGTATATAATGCCTTTTGTCTGGCAAAAAAAAAAAAATTCC
>NW_020687792.1:0-4048 GCF_002925995.2 Terrapene triunguis | reverse complement strand
TAAGTCATGTGCTCCAGCCCCCTAATAATTTTTGTTGCCCTCTGCTGGACTCTTTCCAATTTTTCCACATCCTTCTTGTAGTCTGGGGCCCAAAACTGGACACAGTACTCCAGATGAGGCCTCACCAATGTCGAATAGAGGGGAATGATCATGTCCCTCGATCTGCTGGCAATGCCCCTACTTATACAGCCCAAAATGCCGTTAGCCTTCTTGGCAACAAGGGCACACTGTCGACTCATATCCAGCTTCTTGTCCACTGTAACCCCTAGGTCCTTTTCTGCAGAACTGCTGCCTGGCCACTCGGTCTGTAGCAGTGCATGGGATTCTTCCATCCCAAGTGCAGGACTCTGCACTTGTCCTTGTTGAACCTCATCAGATTTCTTTTGGCCCAATCCTCTAATTTGTCTAGGTCCCTCTGTATCCTAACCCTACCCTCCAGCGGATCTACCACTCCTCCCAGTTGAGTGTCATCTGCAAACTTGCTGAGGGTGCAATCCACGCCATCCTCCAGATCATTAATGAAGATATTGAACAAAACCGGCCCCAGGACAGACCCTTGGGGCACTCTGCTTGATACCGGCTGCCAACTAGATATGGAGCCATTGATCACTACCCGTTGAGCCCGACGATCTAGCCAGCTTTCTATCCACCTTATAGTTCATTCATCCAGCCCATACTTCTTTAACTCGCTGGCAAGAATACTGTGGGAGACCGTATCAAAAGCTTTGCTAAAGTCAAGGAATAACATGTCCACTGCTTTCCCCTCATCCACAGACCCAGTTATCTCATCACAGAAAGCAATTAGGTTAGTCAGGCATGACTTGCCCTTGGTGAATCCATGCTGACTGTTCCTGATCACTTTCTTCTCATCCAAGTGCTTCAGGATTGATTCCTTGAGGACATGCTCCATGATTTTTCCAGGGACTGAGGTGAGACTGACTGGCCTGTACTTCCGTGGATCCTCCTTCTTCCCTTTTTTAAAAATGGGCACTACATTAGCCTTTTTCCAGTCATCCGGGACCTCCCCCGATCGCCATGGGTTTTCAAAGATGGCCAATGGCTCTGCAATCACATCCGCCAACTCCTTTAGCACCCTTGGATGCAGCGCATCCGTCCCCATGGACTCGTGCTCGTCCAGCTTTTCTAAATAGTCCTGAACCACTTCTTTTGAAAACTTTCACTGCTGCACACATTTGAAATATAAGTTGATTTTTTCCCTGAAGTTGAATGTTGAGATCATTCAGGTGTGCTGTAATGTCACAAAAGAAAAAGAGATTTTGATTCCAGGACTCATTTTCAAGCTCCGGGAATTTTATTGGCCCATTTTCTAGGAATTTTGCTATCTCCTCTTTCAAAGCAACGAAACGCTGGAGCACTCTTCCTCGACTCAACCACCTCACTTCCGTATGGTAGATTAAGTCGCTGCACTCGGTGTCTTCCCCTTCAAGAAAGGCTCGAAATGTCCTATGTTTTAGTCCTCTAGAACGGATGAGGTTTACAATGGAAACTACCACTGACATTACATGCTCAAATTTTAAGACTTTGCTACACAAAACCTGCTGATGTATAATGCAGTGATGTTTGGTTATTTGTCTCCCGATAAATTCTTCAAGAAGAGTAACTGCTCCAACATTTTTTCCACACATAGCTGGAGCACCATCAGTACAAATGGCCACCAAGTTTGTGAAATCTACTCCCAACTTATCATTCATGCACTTTATCACTTCACTGGAGATTTCTTTTCCGGTTGTGCGACCCGTCATGGAGCACATGCCAACAAGTTCTTCAGTAATTTCAAAGTTTTTATCAATACCTCTAATAAAAATAAGAAGTTGGGCGGTGTCTTTTAAATCGGTGCTTTCATCCATAGCTAGGGAGTAAAAGCAGAATTCACTGACTCTCTGCTTTAACTGATCACTTAGATTAGTAGAAATGTCGGCTATTCTTCTCTGTACAGTCATGCGTGATAGACTGACATTCTCAAATATTCCCCTCTTTTCTGGACATAACTCAGCTACAGCAATCAACATACACTTTTTTAAAAACTCGCCTTCTGTGAAGCATTTCCCAGCAGCAGCAATTTCCTTAGAAATTTGAAAGGTTACTTTAGTAACTGTATCGTTCTCAGTGCTCACTTTCTTGAAAATTTGCTGTTCTCCACTAAGGTTTTTCACTAAACTGGCTGCTTTAATTATTTTTTCATTTGGGTTCAATTTGGCGAGATTGGGATGTTTAGTTTCAAAGTGCCGCCGAAGGTTGTATTCTTTCGGAACGGCTAACGTTTCGCGACACACAAGGCACAGTATTTTGTCTTTGGAAACAGTACATAAGTATTTATTTGTCTATTCAGTGTTGAAAACTCTGTGCTCTGATTCTATTTTTCTCTTTTTCTTTTCACTCATGGTAGCCATTATGAAGCTCAAGATTTTGTTGAATAAATTCACACACAAGGAAAACACTCAGGCCTGGTCTACACTACGAGTTTAGGTCGACTTTAGCCGCGTTAAATCGACTTAAGCCTGGACACGTTTACACTACGAAGCCCTTTCTGTCGACTTAAAGGGTCCTTTAAACCAGTTTCCTAACACCACCTCGACAAGGGGATTAGCGATAAAATCGGCCTTAGGGGGTCGGAATTGGGTTAGTGTGGACGGAATTCGACATTACTGGCCTCCGGGAGCTATCCCACAGTGCTTCATTGTGACCGCTCTGGACAGCACTCTCATCTCAGATGCACTGGCCAGGTAGACAGGAAAAGCCCCGCGAACGTTTGAATTTCATTTCCTGTTTGCTCAGCGTGGAGAGCACAGGTGACCATGCAGAGCCCATCAGCACAGGTAACCATGATGGAGTCCCAGTCCCAGTCCCAGGATCGCAGAAGAGCTCCAGCCTGGACCGAACGGGAGGTACAGGATCTGATCGCCATCTGGGGAGATGAAGCAGTGCTCGCCGAACTCCGAAACAGTAAAAGAAACGGCAAAACATTAGAAAAGATCTCCAAGGCCATGAAGGACAGAGGCCATAACAGGGACGCACAGCAGTGCCGCGTGAAAATTAAGGAGCTAAGGCAAGCCTACCACAAAGTCAGAGACGCAAACGGAAGGTCCGGGGCAGAGCCGCAAACATGCCGCTACTACGCGGAGCTGCATGCCATTCTAGGGGGTGCAGCCACCACTAGCCCAAGCGTGTTCTATGAGTCCCTCTCTGCAAACGGGGAAGCGGGTTCGGCGGACGAGGAAGATGAGGATGGAGAGAACATAGATAGCTCACAGCAGCAAGGAAGCGGAGAAACCAGTTACCCCAACAGCCAGGATATGTTTGTCACCCTGGACCTGGAAACAGTAACCCCCGAACTCACCCAAGACCCTGAGGGCACACAGGGGACCTCTGGTGAGTGTACCTTTGCAAAAATTACACATGGTTTAAAAACAAGCGTGTTTAATGATTAATGATTAATTTGCCCTGGCAATCGCGGCCAGTACAGCTACTGGAAAAGTCTGTTAACGTGTATGGGGATGGAGCGGAAATCCTCCAGGGACATCTCCAGAAAGCTCTCCTTCATGTAATCCCAAAGCCTTTGCAAAAGGTTTCTGGGGAGGGCTGCCTTATCCCGTCCGCCATGGTAGGACACTTTACCACGCCAGGCCAGTAGCACGTAGTCTGGAATCATTGCATAACAAAGCATGGCAGCGTATGGTCCCGGTGTTTGCTGGCATGCAGACAACATCCATTCCTTATCGCTCTTTGTTATCCTCAGGAGAGTGATATCATTCACGGTCACCTGGTTAAAATGGGGCAATTTTATTAAGGGGACATTCAGAGGTGCCCCTTCCTGGTCTGCTGAACAGAAATATTCCCCGCTGTTAACCACGCGGTGGGGGGGAGGGGTGAAGTGACCATCCCAGAGAATTGGGTGTGAGGGGGAGGGGAGTTAGTTGGGTTTGTGCTGCATGTTAAACCTGAAATCGCAGCCCCTCCTTTTACATTGCAAACCCATTTTAAATGGCACGGGTGCTTGGTATGGGAAATGAGGGCAGAACTGTTTGAA
>NW_020687791.1:0-1598 GCF_002925995.2 Terrapene triunguis | reverse complement strand
AAGCCAGTTGGCAGACTGAAGGCAGGGCAAGAATGCTGAAGCAGAACATTCTTTGCTGTTGGGATACGTGACATCACAATAAACTTATACATAAACACACCTGGACACCCACCCAGAGAGACACGCACCCACAGAAGCTAGTAACATTTACAACATTGAGAGATTCACCCAAAATCTCTAGGAATTTTGATTTGGGGGAGGGGATCATAGGTGCTGACTGCATGGGTGCTCCAGGGCTGGAGCACCCATGGGGAAAAATTAGCGGGTGCTTAGCACCCACTGGCAGCCAAGCTCTACCCTCCCTCCAGCCCATCTCCGGCTAACCAACTCCGCTCCCTCCCTCCCAGGGCCTTCTGCCTGCCACAACAAACAGCTGTTTGGCTGCATTCAGGACGCTCCCAGTGGGTGGGGGAGGAGCAAAGCCATAACTCACCCAGAGACGTGATTTTATTAAAAGATTCGGAGGTCCAGAAACACGTTGAAAATGTTCGAAGGCCCTGTGGGAACGAGCAGAGCGTTGGGCCTGTGGGCTCGATACGATGACTCAGTGGAAGCTCTTTGGGGCAGGGAGAGCTTTGTGTGGCTGGGCAGTGCCTAGCAGAATGGGGCCCCGGGCTCAGACTGACGGCTGTGCAGCCAGTGGCAGTACAAACAAATAACAATGGGGCGGGGGAACAAAGCGACACATCTAATCGTTGGGATTTTACACAAAGACCTTTCAGAAGAGCCCTAGACGGTGTCTGAGCTGGCTCGGATGAGGCAGCAAGGGGCAGCGCAGCCTGAGCCAGTGAAACTGCCAATCCCCCTGGAGCAGTGGAAGCAGGCCCAAGCCACAGCAAAGAGCGGTTCCTGCCAGGAGACGGGACGCAGGCAGATTGCAGCTCTGTGGGACAGAGAGTGTCTGTTTGTTCTGTATGTGGACAGCACCTGGCATAATGGGGCTGGTCCCTGAGTGGGGCCTATACCCAATGCTAATAAAAGAAGGGGATTTGTTGGATTACTGGCGAGCTCTGAATCCCCTGAGTGCACAGGTGGCAGGTGACGGGGCAAGCCCTGGACAGACGGGATCTGCCCAGCCAGGGCAGCATGTGCAGGATGGGGAAGGGGAAAGGCCATTGGGAGTGTTTCCACAGAAGCAAAGAAATCAGGGAACCAGCCCAACCATGGCGGAGTGAGGCTGTTCCCTGGGCTAGCTCTCCACAGACAGCAGTCATGGGCAGGCTGGGTGGGATGGCCTGGATTCACTTTGGATTGGCTCCAGTGTAAATGAAACGAGAATTGTCCCAGAAGGGCCCAGGTACAAGAGTGACAGACACTGTAGGTTTAGCCTGTGAATAAAAAAAATTAGGTGCATTATAAAACAGTAAAATAATCCCCCTGCTCCCCTTCTCCTGATGGGTGATCCCAAGTCTGACCTTGTACCTGTCCATGGGGCATCATCACTGAATGGGGGAGCTGTTAACGAGGCACCACAGGGATTGGCTGTAGCCCCCTCACTATTCAACTTTGTAATTAACCATCTGGAAGTAAATATAAAATCACTGCTGATAAAGTCTGTGGCTAGCACAGCTTGGAGGAGTGGTAAATAATGCTAATGA
>NW_020687790.1:0-3873 GCF_002925995.2 Terrapene triunguis | reverse complement strand
CCCTACATTTGTACCCTAAGGTTCAAAGTGGGGATACAGCCTTGACATGGTGGCACAGTGGTGGAGATCGTTTTAACCCAAAAGCCAGTAAGAGATTTTTTTTTCCTTCTAGCTGCTTGGAGAGCAGAGCTGAAGGTAGATGCATATCTTATCTCTCCTTGCCTGAAGGCAGAGGTGTTACGTTTTTTTAACGAGGTCCTTTGTTAAGAGAAGGGTTCAAAGGGAGCAAACTTTGACTGACTGGTAAAGATAATTTACAAGTTGAATTGTTTTTTTTTCTTTTTACATCCTCGGGAGTAGCTTGTTAGAAAGTCTCTGTTAACTCAGCAGCAGCCAGAGCTAAGTACATCCCAGTTTCAGTCAACTGCAGAGGGTGTGACCCAGCACAAGAAAACCAGGAAAATGACTACCAAAGAAGAAAAAGCTAAAGAGGAGGCCCACAAGAGAGCTATGGAGCTGAAAGAAAAAGAGATAGAGCTGAGAGACAGAGAAGAGAAAGCCAAAGAGGGGGCCCACAAGAGAGAGATGGAGCTGAGAGACAGAGAAGAGAAAGCCATAGAGGAGGCCCACAAGAGAAAGATGGAGCTGAAAGAAAAAGAGATGGAGCTGGAAAAAGCCAAAGAGGAGGCGAGAGAAAAAGAAAGGAAGCATGAACTGAAAGCAGCAAGGGCTAAGCAGGATGCATCAGACCATCCTAGCAACTCCTCTCCAGGTACCACTTCCCATCCCAGGAAATTCCCCACCTACAAGGCAGGAGATGATACTGAGGCCTTCTTAGAAAATTTTGAAAGGGCCTGCCTTGGATACAGCATCCCTCCACCCCAGTACATGGTAGAGCTGAGACCGCAGCTCAGTGGACCCTTAGCAGAGGTGGCGGCTGAAATGCCTAAGGAACACATGAACAGTTATGAACTTTTTAAAAACAAGGCCAGAATCAGAATGGGGCTAACACCTGAGCATGCCCGTCGGCGGTTCAGAGCCCAAAGGTGGAAACCTGATGTGTCATTTACCCGACATGCCTACCACATTGGAAAAAATTGGGATGCCTGGATATCAGGAGCAAATGTTAAATCTATGGAAGAGTTGCCCTTCCTATTGCAAATGGAGCAGTTTTTAGAGGGTGTTCCTGAGGAAATAGAAAGGTACATCCTAGATAGGAATCCCAAAACTGTAACCGAGGCGGGGGAGATTGGAGCCAAATGGGTGGAGGTGACAGAAAAGAAAAAAGCTAGTAGCAGTTGGAGCGAATATCAGAAGGGGCAAGCCGAAACAAAACCTTACCACCGGGGACAACCCAAGGCCCCACCCACATCCCAAGGGAAACCCCAGACGCCTTCTCACCCCACCCCACCAGTCTCCACCAACCAACATCGCCCCGGGGATACCTTAGCAGGGCGATGTTTTAAATGTAATGAACTGGGGCATATAAAGGCTCACTGCCCCAAGAACCCCAACCGATTACAGTTCATTACACCCCAATCACACCAAAGATCCCCAGACCCAGATGCCTCTCTCATACCCTCGGAGCGAAGGGAAACCTTGAGAGTGGGCGGAAAGAAGGTTATCGCTTGGAGGGACACTGGGGCACAAGTGTCAACTATCCACCAATCCCTAGTGGACCCCAAACTCATCAACCCGGAGGCTACAGTGACAATTCAACCCTTCGTGTCACAGTCTGTAACCTTGCCTACAGCCCAGTTGCATGTCCAGTACAAGGGCTGGGCAGGAATGTGGACTTTTGCAGTCTATGACAATTATCCCATCCCCATGCTGCTGGGGGAAGACTTGGCCAACCATGTGAAGCTAGCCAAGAGGGTGGGAATAGTCACCCGCAGCCAGGCTAAGCAAGCTTTCACCCCCATCCCTGTTCCTGAGCCGTCCACCAGAGCCCCGTCGGTGTTACCGGAGACCCAAACACAGGTGGTGGAACCGGATCCCCTGCCAACGACTGCAACAGCCGTAGTGGATCCCATCCCAGAGACCCAGCCAAAGCCAGTCCCGGAACCGGAATTCGCAACGCAACCAGCACCAGAACCATTGCCAGCACTGAGTCCAGCGCTTGCAACCCCGTCTACAACTCCAATGCCAGAGGACACCAGCGAGCCTGAACTGGCGGGAGCAGCAGATAACCTTACCCAAGAGGCTCAACCAGAGCCTGAGATACCACATAGTGCACCAGCGGACAGCGGTTCACAGTCAATGGAAAAAACCCCAGCCCCTACATCGCTTCCAGAGGGACCAAGCCCCAGTCCACAGTCCAAGGAGGAACTGATGTCTCCAGCATCAAGGGAACAGTTCCAGGCCGAGCAGGAAGCAGATGACAGCCTTCAGAAAGCTTGGGCGGCGGCGCGGAGCACCCCACCGCCTCTCAGCTCTTCTAACTGATCCCGGTTTGTTGTAGAACAAGGACTTTTATACAAGGATACTCTTTCTGGTGGGCACCAGGAAGACTGGCATCCTCAAAGACAGTTGGTGGTTCCCACTAAGTATCGGGTAAAGCTCTTGAGCTTAGCCCATGATCATCCCAGTGGCCATTCTGGGGTGAACAGAACCAAAGACCGGTTGGGGAAGTCCTTCCACTGGGAGGGAATGGGCAAGGACGTTGCTAATTATGTCCGGTCTTGTGAGGTGTGCCAACGAGTGGGAAAGCCCCAAGACCAGGTTAAAGCCCCTCTCCAGCCACTACCCATAATTGAGGTCCCATTTCAGCGAGTAGCTGTGGATATTCTGGGTCCTTTCCCAAAGAAGACACCCAGAGGAAAGCAGTACGTACTGACTTTCATGGATTTTGCTACCCGATGGCCGGAAGCTGTACCCTTAAGCAACACCAAGGCTAAAAGTGTGTGCCAGGCATTAGCAGACATTTTTGCCAGGGTAGGTTGGCCCTCCGACATCCTTACAGATTCGGGAACTAATTTCCTGGCAGGGAACATGAAAAACCTGTGGGAAGCTCATGGGGTGAATCACTTGGTTGCCACCCCTCATCACCATCAAACCAATGGTCTGGTGGAGAGGTTTAATGGAACTTTGGGGGCCATGATACGTAAATTCGTAAATGAACACTCCAATGATTGGGACCTAGTGTTGCAGCAGTTGCTTTTTGCCTACAGGGCTGTACCACATCCCAGTTTAGGGTTTTCACCATTTGAACTTGTGTATGGCCGCGAGGTTAAGGGGCCATTACAGTTGGTGAAGCAGCAATGGGAGGGGTTTACGCCTTCTCCAGGAACTAACATTCTAGACTTTGTAAGCAACCTACAAAACACCCTCCGACACTCTTTAGCCCTTGCTAAAGAAAACCTAAAGGATGCTCAGGAAGAGCAAAAGGCCTGGTATGATAAACATTCCAGAGAACGGTCCTTCAAAGTAGGAGACCAAGTCATGGTCTTAAAGGCGCTCCAGGCCCATAAAATGGAAGCATCGTGGGAAGGACCATTCACGGTCCAGGAGCGCCTAGGAGCTGTTAACTATCTCATAGCCTCCCCCACCTCCAGCATAAAGCCTAAGGTATACCATGTTAATTCTCTTAAGCCCTTTTATTCCAGAGAATTAAATGTTTGCCAGTTTACAGCCCAGGAAACAGATGACGTGGAGTGGCCTGCAGGTGTCTACTACGAAGGAAAAAGGAATGGTGGCGTGGAAGAGGTGAACCTCTCCACGACCCTGGGATGTCTGCAGCGACAGCAGATCAAGGAGCTGTGCACAAGCTTTGCACCGATTTTCTCAGCCACTCCAGGACGGACCGAACGGGCATACCACTCCATTGACACAGGTAATGCTCACCCAATTAGAACCCCACCCTACCGGGAGTCACCTCATGCCCAAGCTGCTATACAAAGGGAGATCCAGGACATGCTACAGATGGGTATAATC
>NW_020687789.1:0-1348 GCF_002925995.2 Terrapene triunguis | reverse complement strand
AGACTCGTCTTCGATGAATCAATGAACAGTCTCCACTCATCTGGATCATGAACGATGTTGAGGGCTGCCATCACACCATCGATGTTGTTGCAGGCTACAAGATCACCTTCCATGAAGAAGAATGGGACAAGATCCTTTTGACAGTCACGGAACATGGAAACCCTAATATCACCTGCCAGGAGATTCCACTGCTGTAGTCTGGAGCCCAACAGCTCTGCCTTACTCTTGGGTAGTTCCAAATCCCTGACAAGGTCATTCAGTTCACCTTGTGTTATGAGGTGTGGTTCAGAGGAGGAGGATGGGAGACAATGTGGGTCCTGTGACATTGATGGTTCAGGACCAGAAGTTTCATCCTCTTCCTCTTCCTCGTCTGACTCAAGTAAGAATGATTCTGGTGCATCAGGAACCGGCAGTCTTTCTCCGTGGGGTACTGGGCGTATAGCTGATGGAATGTTTGGATAATGCACAGTCCACTTTTTCTTCTTTGACACACCTTTCCCAACTGGAGGCACCTTGCAGAAGTAACAATTGCTGGTATGATCTGTTGGCTCTCTCCAAATCATTGGCACTGCAAAAGCCATAGATTTCCTTTTCCTGTTCAACCACTGGCGAAGATTTGTTGCACAAGTGTTGCAGCATATGTGTGGGGCCCACCTCTTGTCCTGATCTCCAATTTTGCAGCCAAAATAAAGGTGATAGGCTTTCTTAACCATAGTGGTTATACTGCGCTTTTGTGATGCAAAAGTCACTTCATCACAAACATAGCAGAAGTTATCTTCACTGTTCACACAAGTACGAGGCACCTCTGCTCACTTTGGCTAAACAGAAATGTGTCCCTTTGCAGAATCAAACACTGACAAATAAGAGAGCACGACACTGTATGATTTCTAGAGCTGATATAGGGCAATTTGTTCAGCAGAGTGATGTAAGCTTCGTTATGATTGCATCATCCATGACTTCTAGGAATAACATGATGCAATTCATATCATGTATGACGCAATACCAGCTTCAGATTGCATCATTCATTGTTTTGCCTAAAAAGCAAGTACTGTCCAAACCCAGTTATAGATTTATTCAAAGATCCAGTCAAAGATGTATTTTAGTCATTTCTGGTTTAAATTGAGATCCCTTCCCTTTATAACTCACTTATCCTCCGCCATTCCCAAGTCAAGGGTCGTATATACTGACCCAATAGCATATCTTGAAAACTAGAGCCAATCAACAATTTTAAGCATCATTTTCGTTCTCAGTGACCCAGAATTAGTAAAGTTTGACTACATTTATTTCAGAAGCATTTTGGCTGTAGAGCAGTGTAACCAGGTCTAAGCATTAGACTTGCTTTAGGACA
>NW_020687788.1:0-2154 GCF_002925995.2 Terrapene triunguis | reverse complement strand
AGGAACTCTGGTCTGTTTAGACGGCTGCAGGAAGGTATTTACTTCCCAGACCACAAAATAACTCTTGGGGATGTGGAGATGCCTACAGTCATCCTCGGGGACCCAGCCTACCCGCTAATGCCCTGGCTCATGAAGCCCTATACTGGCGCCCTGGACACAGAAAAAGAACTGTTCAACTACCGGCTGAGCAAGTGCAGAATGGTGGTGGAGTGTGCTTTTGGCCGTCTCAAAGGGAGATGGAGAAGCTTACTCACTCGCTGTGATCTCAGTGAAACCAATATCCCCATCGTTATTGCAGCTTGCTGTGTGCTCCACAACCTGTGTGAGAGCAAGGGGGAGACCTTTATGGCGGGGTGGGAGCTAGAGGCAAATAGCCTGGCTGCTGATTACGTCCAGCCAGACAGCCGGGCCATTAGAAGATCCCAGCGGGACGCCCTGTGCATCCGGGAGGCTTTGAAAGCTAGGTTCCTGAGTGAGCAGGGCAACCAGTGACTTTTCAGTTTGTGGACAGAAAAGCTGAACCTGCCCCCGTTTCTTTACCCAGTCCATTTTGACTATCCTCTCCAGTTACATACAACCTTCACCCCCTTCCCCTTCCCAAAAAATAAAATCATTTCGATTTTTTAATGAACACCGTTGTCTGTATTGCTGTTTTCGCGGGAATATTTTAAACCGGGGACGCAGACTGTGGCGGGGGGCGGGTTTAGTGTTCTGATGCAAATGATACTTCTAAACTCCCGGAATGACAGGCTCCGCACTGGTGGACTGGTTATTTCAATGGAGCCTGCCAGCACTCCTGGGGGGGACTGTGTGTATGTGTCGGCTATGTGACTTTCTGGCAGGGGGGGTAGGGTTACAGATCCCCTGCTGCGTGGATCTGTGAGCCAGGATAAGGACCGCTGCATAAGATCTGTAACTGCCCTCCCCCGCCACAAAGTCACAGAGCAACCCCCCCCCCCCCAAAACATGAAAAGCACCTCCCAGACTGACCAGGGTAACCAGTGACTGCACTGTGTATGTGTCCTGATGCTGGACCTGACCCCGCCTCTGTAGCCTGCTAAAGGTGACTGTCCTGTCCAATTACCAAGCCCCTTCCCCCCCTCCAGACAGACTCTCCCTCAAAAGAACCTGACCGAAACAGTAATGAACAGAAACAAACATTTTATTGCGAACCAGACATGAAACGTGGGGGGTGAAACTTGGACGGGGGCTTGTGTGAGGTGGGTAGGAAAGGACTTATGAAATTTTGGGGAATGTCAGCCTTCTACTGCTAGAGCAGTCTGCAGGGGTTGATTGAAAGTTTTAACGGCCCTTGCCGCCCCTCCTTCTTTGGACTTTGGGTGAGGGTGGTGTGGGACTTGGTGGCGGGTGAGGGCGGTTACAGATAGACTGCAGCGGGGCTCTGTCCTCCTGCCTCCGGTCTTGCAGAACATCCACAAGGCGCCGGAGCGTGTCCGTTTGCTCCCTCATTAGTCCAAGCAGCTTTTCAGTAGCCTGTTGGTCCTCCTGACGCCACCTCTCCTCCCGTTCCATGACTGCTCGGTGCATTTGTGACAAGTTCTCCCTCCACTGTGTCTGCTGGGCTGCCTGGGCTCGGGAGCAGCCCATTAGTTCTGTGAACATGTCTTCACGCGTCTTCTTCTTCCTCCGCCTAATCTGCGCTAGCCTCTGGGAGTGTGCTGACAGGCTGGGTTGGGAGACAGTCGCAGATGTGTCTGTGTGAATTTTAAAAAGGGAGTGAATTCCTGAGACAGATAAATGAAATTGTATACAAAGAACCTAGTCTTTCTCTGTGAACAAGACCATGCACTGAACCTCTCACATGCGCACTCAGGACAAGGTCGAATTTTCGGCCGTCGCCTTCAGTGCCTGTGGACTTGCGGAGGTCTTGGAGTGTTCAGAGAACTGTGGCTGGAGACCTGAACTTCTGGAGCGGGCAATAATGGTAAGCCGCAGACTTGTGGCTGCTTAAAACTCCAGCAGTAGCACTGGCCTCCTTTCACATTGAAAGCAATGCCAGTCTCTGCTGCCAGCAATCAGGACAGCATCAACTCTGCCCCTGTCCCACCCCCTCGCGGCTGTCCCAGGGAAAGATCCCTGTATGCTGCCCCTCTCCCTCCACCGCGTGGCTGTAAAGCAGTCCCAATACTAACA
>NW_020687787.1:0-1983 GCF_002925995.2 Terrapene triunguis | reverse complement strand
CTTTACTCCACCTCCGACGAGGGGATTAGCACTGAAATCGGCCTTTCCGGGTCGGATTTGGGGTAGTGTGGATGGAATTTGACGGTATTGGCCTCCGGGAGCTATCCCAGAGTGCTTCATTGTGACCGCTCTGGACAGCACTCTCAACTCAGATGCACTGACCAGGTAGACAGGAAAAGCCCTGCGAACGTTTGAATTTCATTTCCTGTTTGCCCAGCGTGGAGAGCACACGTGACCATGCAGATCTCATCGGCACAGGTAACCATGATGGAGTCCCAGGATCGCAAAAGAGCTCCAGCCTGGACCGAACGGGAAGTACAGGATCTGCTCGCCATATGGGGAGATGAATCAGTGCTAGCTGAACTCCGTAGCAGTAAATGAAATGGCAAAATATTAGAAAAAGTCTCAAAGGCCATGAAGGACAGAGGCCATAACAGGGACACACAGCAGTGCCACGTGAAAATTAAGGAGCTAAGGCAAGCCTACCACAAAGCCAGAGAGGCAAACGGAAGGTCCGGGGCACAGCCGCAAACATGCCGCTTCTACGTGGAGCTGCATGCCATGCTAGGGGGTGCAGCCACCACTACCCCAACTGTCTGCTTTGACTCCATCAATGGAGAAGCACGCAACAGGGAAGCGGGTACGAGGAAGATGATGATGAAGACAATGAAGATAGCTCACAGCAAGGAAGCGGAGACACTGGTTTCCCCAACAGCCAGGATATGTTTATCACCCTGGACCTGGAACCAGTAACCCCCGAACTCACCCAAGGCATGCTCCCAGACCCTGAGGGCGCACAAGGGACCTCTGGTGAGTGTACCTTTGTAAATATTACACATGGTTTAAAAGCAAGCATGTTTAATGATTAATGATTAATTTGCCCTGGCAATCGCGGCCAGTACAGCTACTGGAAAAGTCTGTTACGTGTATGGGGATGGAGCGGAAATCCTCCAGGGACATCTCCAGAAAGCTCTCCTTCATGTACTCCCAAAGCCTTTGCAAAAGGTTTCTGGGGAGGGCTGCCTTATCCCGTCCGCCATGGTAGAACACTTTACCACGCCAGGCCAGTAGCACGTAGTCTGGAATCATTGCATAACAAAGCATGGCAGCGTATGGTCCCGGTGTTTGCTGGCATGCAGACAACATCCATTCCTTATCGCTCTTTGTTATCCTCAGGAGAGTGATATCATTCACAGTCACCTGGTTGAAATGGGGTGATTTTATTAAGGGGACTTTCAGAGGTGCCCCTTCCTGCTCGGCTGAACAGAAATATTCCCCGCTTTTAGCCACGCGGTGGGGGGGAGGGGTGAAGTGATCATCCCAGAGAATTGGGTGGGAGGGGGAGGGGAGTTAGTTGGGTTTGTGCTGCATGTTAACCCGGAAACCGCAGCCCCTCCTTTTACATTGCAAACCCATTTTAAATGGCCAACCCAACGGGTGCTTGGTATGGGAAATAAGGGCGATGCTGTTTGAAACCATTCCCACATGTTATGAAGGTTAAAAAAGCCAAAAGACTGTGGCTTACCATGGCTGCCTGCAAGCCAAATTCTGCGTGAGTGATCTCTCACACCAAACTGGCAGGCCCTCAATATAAGAGGAAAAATGCGACCTTGTAACGAAAGCACATGTGCTGTGTAATGTGAACAGCAAAACTTAACGTGAAAGAGTGTACCCATTGTTCTCTAAAATGTCTTTTTTTAACCACCTCTCCCTTCTCCTCCACCAGCTGCAAATGTTTCTCCTTCGCAGAGGCTAGTGAAGATTAGAAGGAGAAAACTGCGGACTCAGGATGATATGTTCTTGGAGCTCCAGATGTCCTCCCACGCTGACAGAGCACAGCAGAATGCGTGGAGGCAGACAATGTCAGAGTGCAGAAAAGCACAATTTGAACGAGAGGAGAGGTGGCGGGCTGAATCGCGGGCTGAAGAGAGCAAGTGGCGGGCTGAAGAGGATAGGTGGTGTCAGCTTGCTGACAGAAGGCAA
>NW_020687786.1:1641-5264 GCF_002925995.2 Terrapene triunguis | reverse complement strand
ATCCACTACCTGGCTTTGGAGAGGGCTGGCCCAAGCAGGGCCGGCTCCAGGCACCAGCTTAACAAGCAGGTGCTTGGGGCGGCCAAGGGAGAGGGGCGGCACCTGCGGCAATTCGGGGGCGGCAGGTCCCTCACTCCCTCTAAGAGCGAAGGACCTGCCGCTGAACTGCCCCCCCGGCCGGCGGTTTTTTTTTTTTTTTTTTCCGCTTGGGGCAGCAGAAATGCTGGAGCCGGCCCTGGGCCCAAGATTGCCATGTGGCCAGCACGGTGTGGGTGGTTTAATTTGGTATGGGCATTAAGAAAAAGGAGGTCAAAGTATCTACTGGCTGATGCTCCTGTTCTGCACACAGCAATGGAGGTGTCCATTTTACACCAGCAGAGCATTTGGCCCTTCTCCATCAACGCTAGACGTATACCTCCAATGGACCGTGACTGTCTTGTTGGCCCACCTCAGGAAAGCAGCAATACTGTCCTGAGTTTGTAAAATTTCTCCTGCCGGTGGTCCCCGGAGGATGGAGGGCCTTGGGAGAAGAATGCACTGGAATGGGATGGAGTTCCCTCAGTAGGGCACTGGGACAGGAGCACTATTCAAGGGCCAAGACAGGAGAGGATGGGTCACCCGGCCAGCGGTGACCACACTGGGCTAATGGCGGATTGTGTTCGGAGGGGGCCAGCTCTGGAGGGTCTGAGGGAGGAGACAGGGTGGCTGTGCCCCCTAGGGACATAGTGGTCCCTTGAAACAGCTCTAGCGGTCTGGCTCTCCCCCAAGCGTGGCTCCAGCATGTCTAGGGTGGGAGGTAGGGCACAGAGCCAGGCGCTCCCTGCCCTCAGGGCTGAGCAGCAGCCGCCTCACAGCTGCCTGGACTGGGTGCAAATTGCTGAGTGGGGAATGCAATCAGCAGAGAGGGAGCTCGACGCCCTTGGCGGGAGGAGGGTGCCTGAAACCCCCTTGGCTCTGGTAAGGGCTGGCGTTTGCTTGCACGTCCCGGGGAAGACCTCTCCCTAGCCAGCAGCTGGAGGAGTTGGGTGGACTGACTGCGGCAGCGACTGGAGAGGCGGCCCCTTGTTCTCCATGCACCGGCCCAGGGAGGAGAGCAGGACGTGTTTTCCTCCAGGGGAGCTTTGCTGAGGCGCGCTGCGTTTATGGGGGAGCCAGGCAAACCCACCTCGCCCCGCTCCCTGGGGGTAGGCGACCAGGTGCTTTTGCCCCGTCCCACACGCCTGCCAGGGGTAAAACGGGACCGTGCAAACCGGCTGGCGCGACACACGAGCTGGATGTGACGTTTGAAAACCCCCGGGAACAGCCATGTGGTAAAGTTTCATAGCACAGGATTAGGCGCGGAAACTCGTAAATGCACAAATGAAGGGTGTCCGGGCCTCTTCCCGCTCCTCCCCAATGAAGCAGCGGACTAATAACACTCTCTAGCAAAGTAGGAGTCTGGAAGGTGTCTGCTATTACCAGCCGTGTTAATTTAACGTGGTGCTATCTGGTAGTCTAGCCACTAGATGGCGCCAAAGGAATACAAATAAGCGGTCACTTAACGCAGCCCAGAAGTGTAGACAACCCCAACAACCCTTGTGTGGTGCTCTGTAAGTCTGGCTCTAGAGCAGACAGCTGTTCTCTGTCCACCTCCCATGTGCCTGAGCGGTAAGAGATGTGTATCTGGACCTGTGCAGCTGCTTTTAACCAGCCGGGATCAAAAGTGGTTTGTATAAAGCTAAGCCCCTCCACACCTTGTGTGAAGTTGACAAGAAACATCCCTGCTTCACAGCTGGGTTAATGGAGACACAGAAAAGGGCAGAGCCAGGAAGAGAAACCCAAAGTCTTGCGATCCAGTATTCTGCTTTGATAGAACACACAATTCAGACCTTTGGTCTCTGTGTAGTTTATAAAAAGAACAGGAGTACTTGTGACACCTTAGAGACTAACAAATTTATTAGAGCATAAGTTTTCGTGGGCTACAGCCCACTTCTTCGGGTGCATAGAATGGAACATATATTGAGGAGGTATATATACACACATACAGAGAGCATGAAAAGGTGGGAGTGTTCCATTCTATGCATCCAAAGTGGCCTGTAGCCCACGAAAGCTTATGCTCAAATAAATTTGTTAGTTTCTAAGGTGCCACATGTACTCCTGTTCTTTTTGCGGATACAGACTAACACGGCTGCTACTCTGAAACCTGTGTAGTTTATCTGACTATTACTACTGCATCACCATTCGCCGCCATTATTGTAAACTACATAGCTGGATACCTTCCAGGGCAACTGTAGCATCATTGTGGTGTCTTTGTACACTTACCACTGTGATGCTCTCAGGCTGTTTGTTTCCTGAGACCGTATCTTATTGTCAGAGCAACGTTATTAGAATCACTGTGGTTTTAACTGACTCATGTTCCACTTACCTATATTTTCGCTGCTTATAATATAGAGCACTTGGAGCTTTGTAATGGGGTCCACTGAATATGGTACTGACATACTAATTTCCTTGTGTTTCTTTGAAGAATATCTTCAGCAAAAATAGTGTGGAAGAAGAAATTTGTGGGTATGTGTACATAATATATACACACACACTTTCCATAGTGTTCCCATGCTCCCTCTAAGACTCCTTGATCATGTCTATTTAGACTACTGTATCAAATCATTATTATTTGAGTTACAGGAGTACCCCACTTTGGATCCGGGTCTTATTGTACTGTTTGATACATGTGCACAAAATAGTAGTTCCTGTGACAAGAGCTTATGATGAAGTTTAATATTGTTGCTCCCAGACCTCACTGGGGTCCAGGCTGTCTCCTTTGTGTTGGCTGTGTGTTCCATGCTGATTTGATTTTCCCCCCCCCCATAGACATGAATACAACAAGAAGCGGCAGGCTCCCTGTTTAACTATGACAACCCTGGAGCTGGGTTAAATGCAGCTTTAGTGCAACTCTACAAAAGCCCAAATTCATGCCTGATGACTGAAAACCTTCGTTGGAGAGAGCCTCGTGGGGTCTAAGGTATAGCAGCAATTTTAGTTGCCACTGGTGTTGGTGCGGTGTCATGTTCTTTAACTTGAGCACTTTCAAACTCATTGCAGTTATTATTGTACTTGTCCTTTGTCCTTGAGGATCAAAGTTTCAAGGGACGGGTCCCTGTATATGCCCCAACCCGGAGGGAAGGTTTTTGCAGGATTCAGAAGGGAGACTAGGTTTCTTTCCATTTCAAATAGCTATGCTATCCCAGACGTGTGCAGAGGATTTCTGAACTGCAAGAGACTGCGGCTATGTCTGCGCTACAGAGCCAATGGCAGCATACACCAACCCAAGGAGTGTTTCTGCCATGTAGGAACATCCTGAATGACATTAGCTATGCTGACTGTAACACTCTATTGTTGGGTTAGCTGTGTCTACACTAGCAGAGACATGTTGGTCAAGGCTATTTTTTCACACTCCCGAATAACTGAACTATGCTGATATGTCTTAAATGTGGACCGGGCCTAGAGTGACCAGATGTCCTGATTTTATAGGGACAGTCCCGATATTTGGGGCTTTGTCTTATATAGGCGTCTATTACCCCCCACTCTCTGTCCCGATTTTTCACACTTGCTGTCTGGTCACCCTAACCGGGCCTCTAACTAAGAGA
>NW_020687786.1:0-1631 GCF_002925995.2 Terrapene triunguis | reverse complement strand
CATGCTAAAACTATATTTAAGTGTTTTCCTGTATTTCCCGTGAAAGGGCTGACAGAAATGGTTTATTTTTCCAGCCAGGCTGCAATGAAGCGTAGGCATTTTATGGTTCAAAAGAGAACATTATTTTTGCTTGGAGGCCCGCTAGGTCAGAGGCCCAAGCTTTCATTGAAATTATTGGCCATGCAGTACTGGATGATGTGCTGCAGAGGGCAATGTGGGTGAGTTTAAATGTCTTTGTACAGAGCTTTATGTTTTCAGGCACAGAGTATACAGAGTATACATCCGAAGAAGTGGGATGTAGCCCACGAAAGCTTATGCTCAAATAAATTTGTTAGTCTCTAAGGTGCCACAAGTACTCCTGTTCTTTTTGCGGATACAGACTTTACGGCTGCTACTCTGAAAAGAGTATACAGTGTGCTCCAGTCGCTGAGGTCCTGCAGGAAGTGTTCAGACAGTAGAGGGAGTCTGCTTCCCAAGTTTGTAGGCAAAGCTGCTAATGACAGTACTGCGTATAACACAGCCTATTCAGATTTTGTTCTTTTCATGTATCACATCTCATCATTTCTCCTGTCTATGATGAGTGGTTTTGAAGTGGAATAACTGGAATCTTAAACATTCATTTGCTTTTGCTTTTTAACCCAGGCAGCTGTGCACCTTCACATACCTTTTTGCAACATGCCCCCTCCTCAGAACCTTGGGCTGATTCAATGGGCTTGCTCCTCTATTGCTTTGCACTTGTTGTAGTCTCTTAAACCCATTCAAAATGGGTGTGAAATATTACCATTCTGGCCCACTAAGAATATGGAGGGTTATCTGTGCCCTATCTAAGCAAGCCTGAGCTATCCCATTCTTCTGACTTCTAGCCTTCGTGGGATTGGAGTAGAGCAGACCCTCACCAAAGTGCTATCACTTGTTTAGGATTGGATGCACATATGCCTATATTAACAAGTGTCTTGGAAACATTTCTGAACACACTAAATCCAGCTGCTAAAATCTCCAGTTACCCATCTCCTTGGAGGAAATAAAGGAAAAGAAGACACGCAAGTGCCATTCGTTTTGTCAGTAAAAGGCAAACAGAAAATCCCTTCTTCTATGTGATATTTTATTAAGAATTTCCAAAATGTCATCAATTGCATTTCTGGGGTGGCATGGCCTAGTGGTTGAAGCAGAGGACAGGGACTCAGATCTCTGTTCCAGTCTTGCCATAGACTCATTGTGTGATCCAGTGCAATTTGTTGAGGCATCTGATACAACCCAACACTTAAACACAGGTATAGCTTCAACCACATAAGTAGCCCCAACTAGAGCGGGTGGGGAAAAAAGTATGTTTACAAGAAACCCTCCATTTACTATTAAAAACCTGCAATTCCAAATTGTTCATATTAAAGTTTTGTTCCCCCCCCTATTTTCCTTTTCCATTTTGTCGGGAAAAGGGGGAGAGAGCCAGGGGAAAACAAACTGAATTTTTTTCAGCGTTCAAAGGTTTTCCTGGACAATTGCAAGAGTGAAAATTTTCCGCAAAATTGTTTTGTTTTAGAAAATAGGCCATTTTTGGTTCAAGTTTTGAATGTAAAGCTCTTACTCTGTCTATTCCCATTGCAGCCACTAGGTCAGTCTCATATATATATATA
>NW_020687785.1:0-2214 GCF_002925995.2 Terrapene triunguis | reverse complement strand
ACACCCAGAGGAAAGCAGTACGTACTGACTTTCATGGATTTTGCTACCCGATGGCCGGAAGCTGTACCCTTAAGCAACACCAAGACTAAAAGTGTGTGCCAGGCATTAGCAGACATTTTTGCCAGGGTAGGTTGGCCCTCCGACATCCTTACAGATTCGGGAACTAATTTCCTGGCAGGGAACATGAAAACCCTGTGGGAAGCTCATGGGGTGAATCACTTGGTTGCCACCCCTCATCACCATCAAACCAATGGTCTGGTGGAGAGGTTTAACGGAACTTTGGGGGCCATGATACGTAAATTCATAAATAAACACTCCAATGATTGGGACCTAGTGTTGCAGCAGTTGCTTTTTGCCTACAGGGCTGTACCACATCCCAGTTTAGGGTTTTCACCATTTGAACTTGTGTATGGCCGCGAGGTTAAGGGGCCATTACAGTTGGTGAAGCAACAATGGGAGGGGTTTACGCCTTCTCCAGAAACTAACATTCTAGACTTTGTAAGCAACCTACAAAACACCCTCCGACACTCTTTAGCCCTTGCTAAAGAAAACCTAAAGGATGCTCAAAAAGAGCAAAAGGCCTGGTATGATAAACATTCCAGAGAACGGTCCTTCAAAGTAGGAGACCAAGTCATGGTCTTAAAGGCGCTCCAGGCCCATAAAATGGAAGCGTCGTGGGAAGGACCATTCACGGTCCAGGAGCGCCTAGGAGCTGTTAACTATCTCATAGCCTCCCCCACCCCCAACATAAAGCCTAAGGTATACCATGTTAATTCTCTTAAGCCCTTTTATTCCAGAGGATTAAACGTTTGCCAGTTTACAGCCCAGGAAACAAATGACGCGGAGTGGCCTGCAGGTGTCTACTACGAAGGAACAAGGAATGGTGGCGTGGAAGAGGTGAACCTCTCCACGACCCTGGGACGTCTGCAGCGACAGCAGATCAAGGAGCTGTGCACAAGCTTTGCACCGATTTTCTCAGCCACTCCAGGACGGACCGAACGGGCATACCACTCCATTGACACAGGTAATGCTCACCCAATTAGAACCCCACCCTACCGGGAGTCACCTCATGCCCAAGCGGCTATACAAAGGGAGATCCAGGACATGCTACAGATGGGTATAATCCGCCCCTCTAACAGTGCATGGGCATCTCCAGTGGTTCTAGTTCCCAAACCAGATGGGGAAATACGCTTTTGCGTGGACTACCGTAAGCTAAATGCTGTAACTCGTCCTGACAACTATCCAATGCCACGCACAGATGAGCTATTGGAAAAATTGGGACATGCCCAATTCATCTCTACTTTAGACTTAACCAAAGGGTACTGGCAAGTACCACTAGATGAACCCGCTAAGGAAAGGTCAGCCTTCGTCACCCAGGCAGGGGTGTACGAATTCAATGTACTCCCTTTCGGGTTGCGAAATGCACCCGCCACCTTCCAAAGACTTGTAGATGGTCTCTTAGCGGGATTGGGAAAATCTGCAGTTGCCTACCTCGATGATGTGGCCATTTTTTCTGATTCATGGACAGAACACCTGGAGCACCTGGGAAAAGTCTTCGAGCGCATCCGACAGGCAGGACTAACTGTTAAGGCTAAAAAGTGTCAAATAGGCCAAAACAGAGTGACGTACCTGGGGCACCAGGTGGGTCAAGGAACTATAAATCCCCTACAGGCCAAAGTGGATGCTATCCAAAAGTGGCCGGTTCCAAAGTCAAAGAAACAGGTCCAATCCTTCTTAGGCTTGGCCGGATATAATAGGCGATTTGTACCACACTACAGCCAAATCGCCGCCCCGCTGACAGACCTAACCAGAAAGAAACAGCCAAATGCAGTTCAGTGGACTGATGAGTGTCAAAAGGCTTTTAACCAGCTTAAGGCAACACTCATGTCTGACCCTGTGCTAAGGGCCCCAGACTTTGACAAACCGTTCCTAGTAACCACAGATGCTTCCGAGCGAGGCGTGGGAGCAGTTTTAATGCAGGAAGGACCGGATCAAGAATTCCATCCTGTCGTGTTTCTCAGCAAGAAACTGTCTGAGAGGGAAAGCCACTGGTCAATCAGTGAAAAGGAATGCTACGCCATTGTGTACGCGCTGGAAAAGCTACGCCCATATGTTTGGGGACGGCGTTTCCAACTACAAACAGACCATGCTGTGCTACAGTGGCTTCATACCGCCAAGGGAAATAACAAAAAACTTCTTCGGTGGAGTTTAGCT
>NW_020687784.1:0-3685 GCF_002925995.2 Terrapene triunguis | reverse complement strand
TAAGTGGAGCACTTTGCATTTGTCTTTGTTAAACTTCATCCTGTTTACCTCAGACCATTTCTCCAATTTGTCCAGATCATTTTGAATTATGACCCTGTCCTCCAAAGCAGTTGCAATCCCTCCCAGTTTGGTATCATCCGCAAACTTAATAAGCGTACTTTCTATGCCAATATCTAAGTCGTTAATGAAGATATTGAACAGAGCCGGTCCCAAAACAGACCCCTGCGGTACCCCACTCATTATGCCTTTCCAGCAGGATTGGGAACCGTTAATAACAACTCTCTGTGACGAACTGGGTCTGTTCTTACTGTGGTCTGTGAATGCTGACAGGGGAGTGTGGCTGGGATGGTCTACATTGGGGGATGGGAGACTGACTGAAAATACCTGAGCCTGTAACATGAGAACCCAGGAGGGGGCTGGGGCGAGGTGACACCTTTGCCCGGGAAACTGAACAAAGGCTGTGGGAGGGGTCGCTGAAGGCAGAGTCTCGGAGGCTGGCTAGTGACCTTGGCTGGAAGGCAGACAGGGCTCTGATCCCCAAAGGGGGCTAGGGTGCCCGGGGACCCCAAGATGAACCTAACTGAGGGGGTCCTGTTGTCTGCGCCTGTAAGACCTGTCTTGGACTGCATTCCTGTCGTCTAAATAAACCTTCTGCTTTACTGGCTGGCTGAGAGTCATGGTGAATCGCAGGACGCTGGGGGTGCAGGGCCCTGAGTCCCCCCATACTCCGTGACACTCTCTGAGTACGGTTATCCAGCCAGTTATGCACCCACCTTATAGTAGCCCCATCTAAATTGTATTTGCCTAGTTTATCGATAAGAATATCATGCGAGACCGTATCAAATGCCTTACTAAAGTCTAGGTATACCACATCCACAGCTTCACCCTTATCCACAAGGCTCGTTATCCTATCAAAGAAAGCGATCAGATTGGTTTGACATGATTTGTTCTTTACAAATCGATGCTGGCTATTCCCTATCACCTTACCACCTTCCAAGTGTTTGCAAATGATTTCCTTAATTACTTGCTCCATTATCTTCCCTGGCACAGAAGTTAAACTAACTGGTCTGTAGTTTCCTGGGTTGTTTTTATTTCCCTTTTTATAGATGGGCACTATATTTGCCCTTTTCCAGTCTTCTGGAATCTCTCCCGTCTCCCATGATTTTCCAAAGATAATAGCTAGAGGCTCAGATACCTCCTCTATTAGCTCCTTGAGTATTCTAGGATGCATTTCATCAGGCCCTGGTGACTTGCAGGCATCTAACTTTTCTAAGTGATTTTTAACTTGTTCTTTTTTTATTTTATCTGCTAAACCTACCCCCTTCCCATTAGCATTCACTAGGTTAGGCATTCCTTCAGACTTCTCGGTGAAGACCGAAACAAAGAAGTCATTAAGCATCTCTGCCATTTCCAAGTTTCCTGTTACTGTTTCTCCCTCTTCACTAAGCAGTGGGCCTACCCTGTCTTTGGTCTTCCTCTTGCTTCTAATGTATTGATAAAAAGTCTTCTTGTTCCCCTTTATTCCCTTAGCTAGTTTGAGCTCATTTTGTGCCTTTGCCTTTCTAATCTTGCCCCTGCATTCCTGTGTTGTTTGCCTATATTCATCCTTTGTAATCTGTCCTAGTTTCCATTTTTTATATGACTCCTTTTTATTTTTTAGATCATGCAAGATCTCGTGGTTAAGCCAAGGTGGTCTTTTGCCACATTTTCTATCTTTCCTAACCAGCGGAATAGCTTGCTTTTGGGCCCTTAATAGTGTCCCTTTGAAAAACTGCCAACTCTCCTCAGTTGTTTTTCCCCTCAGTCTTGATTCCCATGGGATCTTACCTATCAGCTCTCTGAGCTTACCAAAATCCGCCTTCCTGAAATCCATTGTCTCTATTTTGCTGTTCTCCCTTCTACCCTTCCTTAGAATTGCAAACTCTATGATTTCATGATCACTTTCACCCAAGCTGCCTTCTACTTTCAAATTCTCAACGAGTTCCTCCCTATTTGTTAAAATCAAGTCTAGAACAGCTTCACCCCTAGAAGCTTTTTCAACCTTCTGAAATAAAAAGTTGTCTGCAATGCAGTCCAAGAATTTATGGATAGTCTGTGCCCCGCTGTGTTATTTTCCCAATATATATCCGGATAGTTGAAGTCCCCCATCACCACCAAATCTTGGGCTTTGGATGATTTTGTTAGTTGCTTAAAAAAAGCCTCATCCACCTCTTCCACCTGGTTAGGTGGCCTGTAGTAGACTCCTAGCATGACATCTCCCTTGTTTTTTACCCCTTTTAGCCTAACCCAGAGACTCTCAACACTTCCATCTCCTATGTCCATCTCTACCTCAGTCCAAGTGTGTACATTTTTAATATATAAGGCAACACCTCCTCCCTTTTCTCCCTGTCTATCTTTCCTGAGCAAGCTGTATCCATCCATACCAACATTCCAATCATGTGTATTATCCCACCAAGTTTCAGTGAAGCCAACAATGTCATAGTTGTATTTATTTATTAGCACTTCCAGTTCTTCCTGCTTATTACCCATACTTCTCGCATTTGTATATAGGCATCTAAGATACTGGTTTGATCTTTCCTCCCAGTTTTGTCCTGACCCTCCTTTCTCTCTGCCAATATAGCCCACACTCCCTCTCGTTTCTGACCCATCTCCCAGGTCTCCATGTTCCCCACTTACCTGCGGGCTTTGCTCACCTGTCCCCGTCGAACCTAGTTTAAAGACCTCCTCACTAGGTTAGCCAGTCTGTGTTCCTTATCCATTTTCTTCACACCACTCATGATTTTATATACCTCTATCATATCCCCCCTTAGTCTCCTCTTTTCCAAGCTGAAGAGTCCTAGCCTCTTTCATCTCTCCTCATATGGGACCCTTTCCAAACCCCTAATCATTTTAGTTGCCCTTTTCTGAACCTTTTCTAGTGCCAGTATATCTTTTTTGAGATGAGGAGACCACATCTGTACGCAGTATTCAAGATGTGGGCGTACCATGGATTTATATAAGGGCAATAATATATATTCTGTCTTATTCTCTATCCCCTTTTTAATGATTCCTAACATCCTGTTTGCTTTTTTGACCGCCGCTGCACACTGCGCGGACATCTTCAGAGAACTATCCATGATGACCCCAAGATCTTTTTCCTGATTTGTTGTAGCTAAATTAGCCCCCATCATATTGTATGTATAGTTGGGGTTATTTTTCCCAATGTGCATTACTTTACATTTATCCACATCTATAAAAGCTGAGAAGTGCAAGGTGGGGATGGCTGAGGTATCCTACCTAGGTCACCAGGTGGGGAGCGGCTGCCTAAAGCCGGAACCAGCCAAAGTGGAAGTGATCAGAGACTGGCCCGCTCCGCAAACCAAAAAGCAGGTCCAGGCCTTTATTGGGATGGCGGGATACTATCGAAGGTTCGTGCCCCACTTTAGCGCCATAGCCGCCCCCATCACTGAGCTGTGCAAGAAGGGGAAGCCAGACAAGGTGGTCTGGACCGAGGAGTGCCAGGAGGCTCTCCGGGCGCTGAAGTAGGCTCTGGTCAGTGGCCCAGTTCTGGCAAACCCAGACTTTGACAAACCCTTTATGGTGTTCACCGACGCCTCCGACACTGGATTGGGGGCGGTGTTAATACAGGAGGATGAAAAGGGGGAGAGACACCCCATCGTGTACCTGAGCAAGAAGTTGCTACCCC
>NW_020687783.1:0-2557 GCF_002925995.2 Terrapene triunguis | reverse complement strand
TCTGTTCTGTTTTGTTAATGGACACCGTTGTCTTTATTACTGTTTTCGCGGGAATGTTTTAAACCTGGGACGCAGACTGTGGCGGGGGGCGGGTTTAGGGTTGTGATGCAAATGATGCCTCTAAACTCCAGGAATGACAGGCTCCGCGGTGGTGGACTGGTTGTTTCAACGGAGCCTGCCAGCCCTCCTGGCCGGGACTGCGTGTATGTGTCGGCTATGTGACTGTCTTGCAGGGGGAGGAGGGTTACAGATCCCCTGCTGCGCGGCTCTGTGATCCAGGGTAAGGACCGCTGCATAAGATCTGTAACTGCCCTCCCCCGCCACCAAGTCACAGAGCAACACCACCGCCCCCACCACACAGAACATGAAAACCACCTCCCAGACTGACCAGGATAACTAGTCACTGCACTGTATATGTGCCCTGCTGCTGCACCTGCCCCCTGCTAAAGGTGACTGTCCTGTCCAATGACCAAGCCCCTTCCCCCCCCCCTTCAGACAGACTCCCCTCCAAAAGAAGAGGATGGAAACAGAAATGAACAGAAACGTATTCTTTATTAACAACCGCACATGGAACGGGGGGGTGAAACTTGGACGGGGTCTTGTGTGAGGCGGGTAGGAAAGGTCTTTTCAAATTTTGGGGAATGAGAGCCTTCTAGTGGTAGAGCAGTCCGCAGGGGTGGAGTGAAATTTTTCACGGCCCCTTCCACCCCTCCGTGTTTGGACTTTGGGTGAGGGGGGTATGGGACTTGGTGGCGGGGCAGGGCAGTTAGAGAGAGACTGCAGCGGGGCTCTCTCCTCCTGCCTCCGGTCCTGCAGAACATCCACAAGGCGGCGGAGCGTGTCCGTTTGCTCCCTCATTAGTCCAAGCAGCGTTTGAGTAGCCTGCCTGTCCTCCTGTCGCCACCTCTCCTCCCGTTCCATGTTTGCCCGGTGCATTTGGGACAAGTTCTCCCTCCACTGTGTCTGCTGGGCTGCCTGTGCTCGGGAGCATTCCATTAGTTCAGCAAACATGTCTTCCCGTGTCCTCTTCTTCCTCCTCCTAATGTGCGCTAGCCTCTGGGCAGATGTGGCTGTGGGAATTGGAAAAAGGGAGTGAATTCCTGAGACAGAGCAATGTATCTGTGAACAGAGAACATAGTCTTTCTCTGTCAACAAGACCATGCAGAGCACCTATCACACGCGCACTGAGGACTAGGTCGAATTTTCGGCCCTCGCCTACAGTGCCTGCGGTCTTGCTGTGGCGAGCTGAGGAGCAGGGCTGGACACCGGACTTTGTCTAGCTGGCAAACATGGTAAGCCGTAGACTTGTGGCCGCTTAAAACTTTAAGAGTGGCACTGGCCTCCTTTCACATAGAAAGCAATGCGAGTCTCTGCTGGCAGCAATCCTGCAAGCATGAACTCTGGCCCTGTCCCACCCCCTCGCGGCTGTAAACCGCGTGGCTGTAAACCGGCGGTTGCAGTTCTGTAAAGGGACGGGCAAGCAGTCCCAATACTAACTTTCCCCTACCTAATTCACAGCAGGGAGTCATGCCAGACATCACCCTCCTGAAGGTCTCCGAGAGCCAGAAGGAGAAGATGCTCCGGGACAGCCTGCAGAAACCGGGGCCATTTGCTGCACTGCTGTGCAAGGCCATGATCCCGGAGTACCTGCTGGCGTTGTGGCAGGGAAACGTGTCCTACCACGGGGGGCCTAATAAGCTCTCCCTGCCCAGGAACCTGCTGATGAGGCTGGAAAAACACCTGCAGGAGGTGTATGAGGAGTTCTCCCCGGAGGATGTCGCCTCTATCCCCGGTTACATTGACCAGTTCCTGGCTTAGGTGCCCTTGGAGGGACAAATGACTGCAGGGTTTTGGGCACTATAATCATGAAGCGGACATTGTGCAATTTTTTGAAAATGGTTCGGACTATATATTGAGGCGCCCAAAAAAAGACAAATCATGATACACTTTGCACTGATTCCCCTTTTGTTTGACTTTACTGTTTACATGTTTTGAAGCACTTTACCCACTGTTCATATTTTCAATCTTCCTGTTTTGTTGCAAATAAATGTTTACATGTTTTAAAGCACTTTAGCTAATGTTAATATTTTAAATACGCCAGTTATGTTGTAAATAAATGTTTAGATATTTAAAAGACTTACTGCTTGATCCGTCCCCTGAATCTGTGTCTGGGGTAACGGCTGGGGAGGGTTGGTAGGGGATCTCTGTCAGGGTGATGAAGAGCTCCTGGCTGTCGGGCAAATCAGCGTTGTAAGCGCTGTCTACTGCCTCGTCCTCCTCATCTCCTTCCTCCTCTTCCCCGTCCGCTGAGGAACCGGCCGCGGACAATATCCCATCCTCAGAGTCCACGGTCAGGGGTGGGGTAGTGGTGGCGGCCGCACCTAGGATGGAATGCAGTGCCTCGTAGAAACGGGATGTGTGGGGCTGGGATCCAGAGCGTCCGTTTGCCTCTTTGGTCTTCTGGTAGCCTTGTCTCAGCTCCTTGATTTTCACGCGGCACTGCGTTGCATCCCGGCTGTAGCCTCTCTCTGCCATGGCTTTAGAGATCTTCTCATAG
>NW_020687782.1:2604-3153 GCF_002925995.2 Terrapene triunguis | reverse complement strand
AGAGTTATGCCTCTCTGTTGTGGGAGGAGCCTGCTTTGTCCCTCAATTTTTATGTTCTTCCATCTCATAGGTCTGAATTCTAAGAAATAAAGTAATGTTACATTGCAACCTTCAAGCAAGACTGTTTTATGTTTTTATCTAACTGTGAACATCACACAGAGATGGTTGGAAAAAGAGGTGGGGAAATGGGATTTTTTTTCTCATTTTGATTTTTTTTCCATTTTTTAAATTTTATTTGGTTGATATTTTTCAGCACTGTCATTGTCACAGGCTATGTCTACACTACAGAATTAGGTCGGATTTATAGAAGCCGGTTTTATAGAAACCGGTTGTATGCAGCCGATTGTGTGTGTCCCCACCTAAAATGCTCTAAGTGCATGAAGTCGGCGGACCGCGTCCACAGTACCGAGGCTAGCGTCGACTTCCGGCGCATTGCACTATGGTACCTATCCCACAGTTCCCGGAGCCTCCGGCGCCCATTGGAATTATGGGTTGAGATCGCAATGCCCGGATGATGCAAAGCAGTGCCGCGAGGGGTTCTGGGTACAT
>NW_020687782.1:0-2594 GCF_002925995.2 Terrapene triunguis | reverse complement strand
TGATGCAAACCCACCTTTCTTGATTTTAATTCCCTGTACCTGTACGCGGTGTCACTCGCCCCTCCCTCCCTCTCTCCCTCCCTCCCTTCTTCCCCTGGTCCGTCAGATACTACTTTCGCGCCTTTTTTCAGACCAGACGCCATAGCCAGCACTGGGATCATGGAGCCCGCTCAGATCACCGCGGCAATTCTGAGCACTATGAACACCACGCGCATTGTCCTGGAAAACATGCAGAGCCTCCTGGACATGCCAAAGCCAAACCAGGACCAGCTGAGGAGGAGGCGATTGCAGCGCGGCGATGATAGTGATGAGGAAATTGACATGGACCTCTCACAAGGCACAGGCCCCAGCAATGTGGACATCTTGGTGTTACTGGGGCAGGTTCATGCTGTGGACCGCCGATTCTGGGCCCGGGAAACAAGCACAGAGTGGTGGGACCGCATCGTGTTGCAGGTCTGGGACGATGCCCAGTGGCTGCGAAACTTTCGCATGCGTAAGGGCACTTTCATGGAACTTTGTGACATGCTTTCCCCTGCCCTGAAGCGCCAGAATACCAGGATGAGAGCAGCCCTCACAGTGGAGAAGCGAGTGGCGATAGCCCTGTGGAAGCTTGCAACGCCAGACAGCTACCGGTCAGTCGGGAATCAATTTGGAGTGGGCAAATCTACTGTGGGGGCTGCTGTGATCCAAGTTGCCAGGGCAATGAGAGACCTCGTGATATCAAGGGTAGTGACTCTGGGAAACGTGCAGACCATAGTGGATGGCTTTGCTGCAATGGGATTCCCAAACTGTGGTGGGGCCATAGACGGAACCCATATCCCTATCTTGGCACCGGCGCACCAAGCCGCCGACTACATAAACCGCAAGGGGTACTTTTCAATGCTGCTGCAAGCCCTGGTGGATCACAAGGGACGTTTCACCGACATCAACGTGGGCTGGCCGGGAAGAGTACATGATGCTCGCGTGTTCAGGCAGTCTCTTCTGTTTCGAAAGCTGGAGGAAGGGACTTTCTTCCCGGACCAGAAAATAACCATTGGGGATGTTGAAATGCCTATCGTGATCCTTGGGGACCCAGCCTACCCCTTAATGCCATGGCTCATGAAGCCGTACACAGGCAGCCTGGACAGTAGTCAGGACCTGTTCAACTACAGGCTGAGCAAGTGCCGAATGGTGGTGGAATGTGCATTTGGCCGTTTAAAAGCGCGCTGGCGCAGCTTACTGACTCGCTCAGACCTTAGCGAAAAGAATCTCCCCATTGTTATTGCTGCTTGCTGTGCGCTCCACAATATCTGTGAAAGTAAGGGGGAGACATTTATGGCGGGGTGGGAGGTTGAGGCAAATCGCCTGGCCGCTGATTACGCGCAGCCAGACACCAGGGCGGTTAGAGGAGCACAGCAGGGCGCGGTGCGCATCAGAGAAGCGTTGAAAACCAGTTTTGTGACTGGCCAGGCTATGGTGTAAAACTTCTGTTTGTTGCTCCTTGATGAACCCTCTGCCCCTCCCCCACCACCCTGTTAACTCTACTTCCCTGCAAACCAACCACCCCACCCTCCCCTACTACCCTCCCCCCTTCGAGCACCACTTGCAGAGGCAATAAAGTCATTGTTGCTTCACATTCATGCATTCTTTATTACTTCAGCACACAACTAGGGGGATAATTGGAAAGGTAGCCCGGGATGGGTGGGGGAGGAGGGAAGGAAAAGGACACACTCCAATTTAAAACTTTAAAACTTATTGCTATGGAAATCATCTAGGGTGGAGTGAGTGGGTGGCCGAAGGCCCCCCCCACCGTGTTCTTGGGCGTCTGGGTGAGGAGGCAATGGGACTTGGGGAGGAGGGCTGCTGGTTACAGAGGGGCTGTAGCGGCGTTCTCTGCTCCTGCTGCCTTTCCTGCAGCTCAACCATACGCAGGAGCATATCACTTTGATGCTCCAGCAGCCGGAGCATCGACTCTTGCTTTCTGATTACAAGTTGACGCCACCTCTCCTCTTCAGCCCGCGTTTCAGCACGCAACTTCTCCTCTTCAGCACGCCACCTCTCCTCTCGCTCATATTGGGCTTTTTTAAAATCAGTCATTGACTGCCTCCACGCATTCAGCTGTGCTCTGTCAGCGTGGGAGGCAGTCTGAAGTTCAGTAAACATTTCGTCACGCGTCCTTCGCTTCCTTCTTCGAATATTCACTAGCCTCTGCGAAGGAGTAAGATTTGCAGCTGGTGGAGAAGGGAGAGGTTGTTAAAAAAGATACATTTTAGAGAACAATGGGTAGACTCTTTCACGTTAGATTTTGCTGTTCACAACATCACACAGCACATGTGCTTTCGTTACAAGGTCGCATTTTTCCTCTTATATTGAGAGTCTCCTGGTTTGGTGTGAGAGATCACTCACGCAGTGCCAGGACACAGATTTCAGCTTGCAGGCAGCCATGGTAAGACATATAGTCTTTGGGCTTTTTTAACCTTCTTAACATGTGGGGATGGTTTCAAACAGTTCTGCCCTCATTTCCCATACCAAGCACCCGTGCCATTTAAAATGGGTTTGCAATGTAAAAGGAGGGGCTGCGATTTCAGGTTTAACATGCAGCACAAACCCAACTA
>NW_020687781.1:4902-5179 GCF_002925995.2 Terrapene triunguis | reverse complement strand
ATTCTGCTTTGTGTCTCTGCAGGGAAAGGACCAGCCCCGAGACAGAGCAGGTGAGACCCCAGCTCCTCTCCCCACCCTGACCTATCTGCCACAGGACTCCTGGGTTCTCTCCTGGGCTCTGGGAGGGGGGTGAGGTCTAATGGTTAGATTGGTGGGGCTGTGAGCCAGGACTCCTGGGTTCTGTTACTATCTCTCTCTCTTTCTTCCCGTAGGGAGTCCGAGGCTGCAGCCACAGTCTGTAAGTCACACATGAGGGGGCAGCCATGGAGCAGGGGGG
>NW_020687781.1:0-4892 GCF_002925995.2 Terrapene triunguis | reverse complement strand
GTGGGGGGCTGGGCCCAAGGCCCTGATCAAGACCCAGCTGCTCACTGAGGGGGTGTCTCTATTCCACAGACGCCCTAATGGGCGAAGGGAAGCAGCTGGATGTCCTGGTAAGTGCCCCCCACTCCTCAACACCCCCAGCACCAATGCACCATCCAGCCTCGCCTCGCCCCTCCGCCCCCTCCACCCCCTCTGCCATCTGGTCCTGCACAGGTCCCACTAGAGCCATGTTCTCACTCCCAGACTCTGCCTGGCCCCCCTCGTACTCCCTCAGGGCAGACACTGGAGCTGGGGATCAGAACACAGAGAATAAGAGCCTGACCCTGCACCCCCAAAACTCACCTTGACCCCCTCAAACCATCCTCGAAACGTTTGCATTTGTCTGAGATTTGCGGAGGGTCAGTGGAATTCCATGGGGGGCAGGTGCCGGGGGGGTGGCGGGAGGGATTTCCCTGATCTCTGCCCCATGGGCTCTCTGGGCTGGAGTGGGTGTGCGGGTGTTGCTGGATTCCCTGGGGGTGGGGGGGGAAGGCAGCTCTCTGGAGACCCCTGCTGGACAGGACAGAGCGTGTCAGAGCAACTGTGCATGTGGTGGGGTTTGGGGGGCATCGCTGCCCCCTGGTGGCTGGGATCAGAACTGTCTGGTGTGTGTGTGTTGGTGTTGGCACACACACACCCCAACTCCTCCCCCCCACACCGACTCACCAGTGTCTCTCTCCCCTCCCAGCCCCAGGAGCCCGACCCCGGTGCCGAGGGACTGACCTATGCCGAGCTGGACCGCCAGGCGCTGCAGGCCAAGTGGAGGGGCCCGGCCCTTGCCCCCGAGCCCGTCCTGTACGCCACCATCAACATGAGCCGGGGGCCCGACGGGCAGAGCCCCCAGGGTGCAGAGACGCCCCCCACCCACCCCCATGGCGTGAACCCAGGAGGAGTCATCGGAGCGATGGGGCAGGGAGCGTCGGCCACCACATGGTGACAGAGTGATTTCCCCCCCCAGAGAATGGGCTCGGCTTATAGCCTCCCCATAGCACTCCCTCCAGCTGGTGCTGCCCCACCAAGCCCTATGGGTAGGGAGCCAGGAGGGCTCAGGACCGGGATGCCGAGGGGACACGCTGAGGCAGCTGTTTGTGTTATTTGGCATCCTGTTCATCTCCAGATTTGTAATAAACACAGAACCACAAACCAGCCTGTAATGTTCCCCTGGTGTTATGCGGCCGGTGATCTGCTCGGTCACTCCAGCCCTCGGCTCTGGGAGCCAGCCTCCCCCTGCTCCGCTGTGAGACCCCCACTCCCGGGCTGTTCCCACACAGCCTCTAGCGTGTGAGCTGCTCCCAGCTCCGGGAGTGAGCACTTAGGGCCGTCCTTAGGATTTATGGTGCCCTAGGTGGGATTATTAAACTGGTGCCCCTGTGCCTGACTTGCTCTTAACAACACAAACATAAGCTTACAGTATTGGAAAACTTGCCACATGCACATTATTAAACCCAGTTTAACTTAATTAAGCACACTGTAATGCTGATGGATTAGCACTAAAGAAGTAGAGCTATAGAAAAAATTCTGATTTGACAGAATGATGCAAATAATATAATTTTTTTAATTTGTCAACATTTTATTGGAAATTTATATGAAGAGGTATTGAAACAAGGATTTGGTTTTAATTAAAAGCAATCTTTCTGGCTTTTTTGGCTGCAAAATCAGTAATAATGTCATTGTATGACAAAGACAAAGTGATGTCTTGTTCTATTGCAGGAATAGCAAGACCAGTCAAGCATTCCTGACTCATTGTAGAACGGAGACAGTTTTTAATGAGCTTTAGTTTTGAGAAACTCCGTTCTCCTGATGCTACTGTTACAGGAATTGTCAGTAGAATACGAGTGGCAATGTATACATTAGGATATATGTCGACAAGTTTGCTGGTATGAATAAACTGTACAATGTCCATCACCGATTTTGCATGTGGCAACATTGGTGACAGTGTACTCAATTCTTCGTACAGTTCAAGTCCATTTAAATCAAAACTATCACCGTGCTTTAGGAGGCTCTCTAGGTTCTTGCACTGTGACCTTGAGCTATTGTGAAGACACCTCACAAGGCGCTTTGCCCTGACTCAGACACAGTAGAGTTGGAAACCCATGTCATTTTTACAAAGCCACTTTTTAGTTTTAGTCTCAGGGCAGGGGGGCAGTTTTAAATGTATAGTGGGCATCAGTCTTAATGTTAGTTACAACTCTATATCAACCTTATACTGTAAATAGATCAATGGCATTATCAAGTTTAATAAGCTGGGTTTCCAAGCAGTGGGAAAATATAACCCTAGTTTTACTCCTAGGTAAAACACCCATGATAGGGTAAAACACAAAGTGACCAAAATGAAGTCAGCACAGAATCATCTCATCTAGCACAGAAATGTTACAGAAATCCTATTGTGCCTTATTTTTGTTTGGAAAGACATTAGCAATAGCAGCACATTTTGGGCACTGCCAGAAATACATGATAAATCACTGCCTCTAAAGTTCCATCAGAAACTGACATTTTCACAGCTTTAGCATGATCTGCTACACAGATTCTTCACAAGGAAGTGTCCCTGGCCTTTTTCACTCATATTAACCATGTATTTACTTTATGAAAGTTGGACAAAACATTGTGAAAACGTAAGACATTGGCTGCCCAACCTCTGGGCTGGCAAAAGCTATACTGACTCACTGGGAAAAAAAGCAAGAGAATCTTAGTACAACATATGGTCACTCTATACCAGGGGTTGGCAACCTTTCAGAAGTGGTGTGCCAAGTTCACTGTAATTTAAGGTTTTCCATACCAGTAATACACTTTAACATTTGTAGAAGGTCTCTCTCTATGTCTATATTATATAAACTATTGTTGTATTTAAAGTAAAAAAGGTTTTTAAAATATTTAAAAGGCTTCATTTAAAATCAAATTAAAATGCAGATGTTATCAATTTAGTGTGATCCTTGCCTGGGATCCTTGTCTGGGGTTCGCTCAGCCCACTGCAGGTCTGGGGTCCAGCTACTGGCCCTACTCAGCCCACTGCCGGTCTGGGATTCCATTCACTCAGCCGGCAGCAGGCTGAGTGGGCCGGTGGCGGGCTGAGCGGGACCGGCGGGGGGGCTGAGTGGCTCAGTCCGTTGCCAGTCTGGGGTGCCAGCAGCACTCAGCCTGCTGCTGCTCTGGGGTTCCGGCTGCCGGCCTCTTGCCAGTCGGGGTCCCAGCCGCCGGCCCCTCTCAGCCCCCCCCACCGGTCTCGCTCAGTCCGCTGCCGGCTGACTGAATGGAACCCCAGGCCGGCAGCGGGTTGAGCGGCTCAGCCGGGGTCTCAGCCGCCGGCCTGCTAAGCCCGTTGCCAGCCTGTGGTTCCTTGGGGGTCCCCAGGCCAGCAGCAGGCGCTGAGTGGGGCCGGCAGCTGGGACCCCGGCTGGCAATGGGGCAGGAGCCGGAACCCCAGAGCGGCGGTGGGCTGAGCTGCTCAGCCCGCCGCGGCGTGCCATCAAAAATCAGTTTGTGTGCCACCTTTGGAACATGTGCCGTAGGTTGCCGACCCCTGCTCCATACACTAGTAAGGAGATGAGCATATTACAGTTGTTGGAGGGCTCTATTTAGCAGTAACAGGGCTATAGGAAAGTCAGTCAACATTTTTTGTTTCTCTGATGAAAACTGGCCCACTCCCTGCCCCAAACCAAACTTGTCACAAATAATTGTCAACAACTTAATTTTCTGTTTTTGGCTAAGATATTGATTTTTTTTTTAAAATATTGAAATTGAATTCAGGGATTGTTAGCAAGCATTTTTGGCAAACAAAGTTGTTAAATGACAGTCTATATGGCAACACAGTACTGCTTTCATGCTTGGCTCACCCCCCCTCCTGCTGGTCCAACAGCTGCAGTAGAGGAGGATATAGGTGGAAAACTGCAGGACCTCAAAATCCACCTCTTGGGGTGCAGAGTGGCAACAGCAGCAGCAAACCCTCAGGTCCGATCACACACCAATGGGCACCACCGCCAGCCCCACGGACCATGGTGAAGTTAGCACAGCATCTGATCTCAGGGACGGGGCACCCATGGAGCCACAGCAGCTCATCCTGCCCTGCGCAGCTCCCCCGGATGAGATGGATCGCTGCCAGTCCGGGGGAGAGACGCGCTCCCAAGCTAGGGTGACCAGATCCAGATGTCCTGATTTTATAGGGCCAGTCCCGATATTTGGTGCTTTGTCTTATATAGGCACCAATTACACTGGTCTACAATTTTTGAGAAGTCGTCTGCTTCAGAGATAAAATGTGCTATTTATTATGTATTTTGATGTGCTGAATTCAAATATAACAATTAAAACAACTGATTGGCTACTGTTTCTAAGATATTTAAGTTTTTACATTTTATGTCTATGTATATTGTGTAGATAGTAGAGTTTTAATCATAAATTGTAAACCTAGGTCTTTTCATGTGTTTATGGTTGCTTTACATGATAATATTTCACCTGTCCTGTTTATGTAACACTTTAAAAATCAGCAAAAGGGTTATATAAATCAAATTTATTATGAAACAAAAGGCAAAAAACTATTATGTACGTAGTTTAGTCCTATTCAGTGTCTACTCGGCGCTTCTTGGCTTGTCTCTTGTGTTCATTAAATGGAGCATCTCTTGTCACTGTCCAGCAATAGTCTGCAAGCATTGGTGGGCTCCATTTGCCCTGATAGCGTTTCTCCATTGTTGCAATGTCCTGGTGAAATCGCTCGCCGTGCTCGTCGCGCACTGCTTCGCAGTTCGGGTGGAAAAAAATCTAGATGAGAGTGCAAAAAAATGTATCTTTAGTGACATGTTGCAACCAAGGCTTTTGTATGCCTTGAGGAGGTTTTCCACCAACAACCTGTAGTTGTCTGCCTTGTT
>NW_020687780.1:0-3753 GCF_002925995.2 Terrapene triunguis | reverse complement strand
GTGGGTTTGGGGGGCCAAATGGGGGCAGGGTCTGTCTGCATCAGGGGCGTTGGGAGACCTGGCTGGGTCTGGCTGGGTCGGGGGGAGTTGGGGGAACTGGCTGGGGGCAGGGGCTGGGGCTGGCTGGGTCGGGGGGTTGGCAGGGTGGGGGGTGAGGGCCGACTCACCATCACAGCCTGGTTACCGGGCCCTGCTCCCCGGTGAGGTTTGGTTGCACACCAGTGCACAAGCACTAGTGACCCTGAGGCGGCCCATGTACCGGGAGCTGGTCCCTGGGGGGAGCAGTGGGGGTGGCCAGGATCCCCGGTGTCACTGCTGAGCCCCGCCCCAGACTTGCCTGGGACCCCAGACCCCCTCCCCTCTCGGGTGTGTGAGACGGAGTAGGGCGTATTAACCTGGTAATGTTGCGTGGGAGTTTTACCAGTTTACTGTCTGCATTGATACTAGATGGGGGTGAGAAATAAGGGGGGGACTTCACTGACGGACGACACTTGAGGGCCAGCAGGTAAAGGCTGGCGCTGACCCTTCATAACCTGAGCCCAGGAGGGGGGTCGGGCCAGGTGACACCTTTGCCCAGGAAACTGGACACAGGCCAGAGAAGGGGCCGGGGGGGAGGCGCTGGAGGGGGTTCAGTTTGGAGCTGGCTGGGGAAATGGAGGGAGGCCCAGAACCGGGGTCTGGGCTCCCCACCCCCCAAGATGGACCTGACTGAGGGGTCCTGTTGTCTGTACCTACAAGCTCTGTGTTCCTCTCATCTAATAAACCTTCTATTTTACTGGCTGGCTGAGAGTCACGGCATAGGGGTCGACTTCATAGGTGATCCGGAGCTGGAGCACCCATGGGGAAAAATTGGTGGGTGCAGCCAAGCTACCCCCCACCCCAGCTCACCTCTGCCTCCTCCCCTGAGCATACCACGTCCCTGCTTCTCCTCCCAGGCTTGCTGCCGTGAAACAGTTGTTTTGCGGCGTAACAAGCTGTGGGAGGGAGGGGGGAGGAGCGGGAACACAGTGCGTTCAGGGGAGGAGGCTGGGAAGAAGTGGGACCAGGACAGGGATTTGGGGAAGGGGTCCAATAGGGGCAGGGAGGGTGCAGAGTTGGGCGGGGACTTTGGGGAAGGGGTTGGAATGGGGGCAGGACAGGGGTAAGAGGGGATGGGGCAGTGGTGGAGTCGGGGCAGGGCCAGGGGGCAAGAGCACTCACTGGCGCCAGGAGAATTTGGTGCCTATGAGTCACGGTGAATCGCAGGAAGTTAGGGGTGCAGGGCCCTGACTCCCCCACACTCCATTGCAACTGGTGGCAGAGGTGGGATGTACTGCACTCCGTGGATGGCGCTTCTTGCAGTAAGTGAATGGGGAGCAGTAAATGAAGGGGGATTGACGGGGACCAGGTGTGCTGAAGGCTCAGAGAGGAGCGGTTTTGGGGGGCAGAGGAGCTACGCTTAACCCCTGGGAGTGTGTGACCAGTGAGAAGGACCATTGCAGTAATGGGGTCCCCCTGGGGACTGTGGTGAGCGGTTTCAGGGGCAGAGGAGTCTGCGGCTGGACCCTGGGAGAGAGGTGGTGACCTGGAGAAGGGCTGGCACACTAGGGGTCTCCCTGGAAACCGTGGGGGGCTGAGAGCACAGGCCGGCGAGTGGCCAGCGGGAAGATGTATAACCATCACCTTAAGAGGGACCTGGTGGAGCTGTGCAGGCAGAGGGGGCTGCGCATTGGAAAGCTCAGGAAAGCACAGCTGATCGCCCAGCTGAAGGAGGAGGATCGCTGGGAGGAGCTGATCCCTGCCCCGAAGGGAAGCAGCCCGGCAGATGCAGTGCTGTCCCGGCTGGGAGGGGCCAGACGGCTGCTGAGGCATCCCGAGACCCCTCCAGCCTATGGCTGGGGAGGGGCTGGAAGGGGCCTGGTGAATACCGAGGGCATCCTGACCCCCGCGGCCAGCAGGGGATCCTCCCGGCGGAGCTCCCCGTCGCTGGAGCTGAGGCGGCTGGAATGGGAGAAGATAAAACTAAAAGAGTTGGAGTTAAAGCAGCAGGAACTAAAGGAGGAGTGGGAGGAACGAGAGAGACAGAGGCAGAATGAAGAGAGACAGCGGCAGCATGAAGAGAGACAGCGGCAGCATGAGCTGGAGTGGGCCAGGCTGAGGGGCAGCGAGCCCCCGGCTGCGGTGAGTGACAGGGGACCCAGGACTGCACGGACCTTTGATAAGCGCCTTCTGTCCCAGTTTAAGGAAGGGGAGGACATGGATGAATTCCTGATTGCATTTGAGACGGCCTGCGGGCTGCACAGGGTTGATCCTGCAGACAGGCTCCGGTTCCTCACCCCCTTACTGGACCCCAAAGCCTCAAGGGGGCGCTGGCCACCTTCCAGCGCCTGGGGGATCAGCTACTGAGGGGGATGGAGAGTTTTGCCCTGGCGTATATTGACGACATCTGTGTCTTTAGCCAGACCTGGGAGGACCATGTGTCCCAGGTTAGACAAGTGCTGGACCGACTCCAGGAGGCTGGGCTGACTATAAGAACATAAGAACGGCCATACCGGGTCAGACGAAAGGTCCATCCAGCCCAGTATCCTGTCTGCCGACAGTGGCCAATGCCAGGTGCCCCAGAGGGAGTGAACCTAACAGGTAATGATCAAGTGATCTCTCTCCTGCCATCCATCTCCACCCTCTGACAAACAGAGGCTAGGGACACCATTCCTTACCCGTCCTGGCTAATAGCCATTAATGGACTTAACCACCATGAATTGATCCAGTTCTCTTTTAAATGCTGTTATAGTCCTAGCCTTCACAACCTCCTCAGGCAAGGAGTTCCACAGGTTGACTGTGCGCTGTGTGAAGAAGAACTTCCTTGTATTTGTTTTAAACCTGCTGCCCATTAATTTCATTTGGTGACCCCTAGTTCTTGTATTATGGGAACAAGTAAATAACTTTTCATAGATTCATAGATTCATAGATTCTAGGACTGGAAGGGACCTCGAGAGGTCATCGAATCCAGTCCCCTGCCCGCATGGCAGGACCAAATACCATCTAGACCATCCCTGATAGACATTTATCTAACCTACTCTTAAATATCTCCAGAGATGGAGATTCCACAACCTCCCCAGGCAATTTATTCCAGTGTTTAACCACCCTGACAGTTAGGAACTTTTTCCTAATGTCTAACCTAGACCTCCCTTGCTGCAGTTTAAACCCATTGCTTCTTGTTCTATCCTTAGAGGCTAAGGTGAACAAGTTTTCTCCCTCCTCCTTATGACACCCTTTTAAATACCTAAAAACTGCTATCATGTCCCCTCTCAGTCTTCTCTTTTCCAAACTAAACAAACCCAATTCTTTCAGCCTTCCTTCATAGGTCATGTTCTCAAGAGTTTTAATCATTCTTGTTGCGCTTCTCTGGACCCTTTCCAATTTCTCCACATCTTCCTTGAAATGTGGTGCCCAGAACTGGACACAATACTCCAGCTGAGGCCTAACCAGAGCAGAGTAGAGCGGAAGAATGACTTCTCGTGTCTTGCTCACAACACACCTGTTAATACATCCCAGAATCATGTTTGCTTTTTTTGCAACAGCATCACACTGTTGACTCAAATTTAGCTTGTGGTCCACTATAACGCCTAGATCCCTTTCTGCCGTACTCCTTCCTAGACAGTCTCTTCCCATTCTGTATGTGTGAAACTGATTTTTTCTTCCTAAGTGGAGCACTTTGCATTTGTCTTTGCAGATATGAGATCTCAGGGGTTTTATCCTGACTCCGGAACCTTT
>NW_020687779.1:0-3199 GCF_002925995.2 Terrapene triunguis | reverse complement strand
TTTTATTGTTTGATGGCTATTGCAGCATCAAACTTGGGCCTCATCTTGTTTGTCAATGTACCCAATTATTGTAATGGTAATGGTTTTATGATTGTTTGGTTTGTTTGCAACAGATCACCTGTGCCCTACAATAACAACAACTGCTGTAATAATCATAAATAAAGGGGCAGAGTGTTGTAGGAGCAGCCCACCTGGTCAGCAGTTCTAAATATAATTTTTCATCCCATCATTGTCCTATTAGTAATTCTAACTGTTATGTTGGTTCTGCCTTAAGACAATTACATAAAGTGTGACCCATTCAATACCCCTGGATTGAAGGGTCAAAAGGGGGACAATGTAGGACTCATGAATGAAATTGTTTTTAATTGTTCACTTTATTAATGTAACTTCATAAGTAAAGTTTTATGAATGAAACAATATTCATTCATAAAACCGGTTACCCCAATAACTGGCTAATTAACAATCAAGATGCTTGTTAAGAGCCATAGCTGTTCAGTCAGCTGCCTTTGTAAGTTTCACTATCAATCCAATTCCTGCTTAAATCACGGAGACTTGCACTGTTTCAGTATTGTAACGTCTGTTCACCATTTATTACACTTGTCTATATTGTAACTTCTGTTCACTGTTTGCCATATTGTAATTCAAACCCCATTTTAAAATGCTTACTCCAGTTTGTAAGGGCTTGCTGCAACCTTCATTTTTGCAAACCCTGCTGTAATCTTATTAGTTTAGTTTAGATGTGTGAATGAGGGATGTATGGATGATGGAATCAACCTCCAGCCCCAGCCTGTCCTGATTAAATAGAGTTCAAACACCAAGATGCAGACAAGAGCCCTAACAAAGTAAGAAGAATCCACCCTAAAAAGAAAAGGTACAATAGAAGGAAGATCAAAGCCCGGTCCGAGGCTGAAAGTCATGTCTGCAATTGACGGGTGATCAATCACCGAACCCAGAGGCAGCGAGACACAGCAAGACCTATAGACTCTGGATTCAAACTAAAGCCTACAAAAAGGATGGGTGAGATGGAAAACTTTGGAGGGTAACATTCTGCTGCCAACATGGAAGGGCATCGGTGCCCCCAACAGAGACCCAGCTCGTCCTTGTGCCCAGCTTTCCTGGCCAGTTACCGCCACGAGCTACGAACCCAAGCTGCAAAATCAAGCCATGAACTCAAGCAGGACTGGTAACTATGCAGCAGCTGCAGCACATCTAATGGGTGTGTGTGTGTGTGTGTGTGTGAATGTGTGTGTGTGTGTGTGTATAGGTATTAGGTATAATGTGTGTGTATAAGGATTAAGATATTAGTTATTGGTCATAAATCATAATATTATGATTATCATAATAAATGTGGCATCTTTGCCTTATCCCTCTTAATAAGATCCTGCTAGTTTTTATTGGTATAACATTTTGGTGGAGAATAGCGAAAGGGGGATTATTGGTATTTGTGCCTCACTTATTGTAAACCAATCTGTGTGCACACAACCGGCTCTACAGAGCACGGTTCTATTCTTGGTTAACCAAAACCTGCTGGCCTCCGAAGAGGTAGCAGAAAAAGAGAAAAAAATCAAATCAGGGGCAGCAAGAGGGTCCCAGGGACCAGACAGTGCTGCTCGCTGAACAAATTCTGTTAAACCAAACTCTGACGGATATAGGAGTTTGGGCAGCAAGAAAAGGTGCATACACCCTCAGTCGTAGCATGACTGAGCATAAGGGGAGAACTTAGGGTTTCTCGCTCTGCCCCTGGGAGGGGTTTTTATTTTTGGTGTATGAACCCTCGGTGGTAGAAGGCCGAGCAATACAGAGGGAAGCTTAGCGTCTCTCCCTCTGGCCCAGAGTGGGTTAAAAACATAAGATACAGATCTTGTTCTGTTAAACCAAACTCTGAAGGATATAGGAGTTTGGGCAGTGTAGTGTGGTTTATGTTTGTTTGTTTTGTTTTTTTTGTAAGTAATATTGTGGTAATTTCACAATTTTGAAGAAAATGTTTAAGGAACGGGACCAGGAAGGGTGGGGGCTAGTTGGAAAGCCCACCCTCCTTGCTAAATTGGTAGTGGAACAAGGCTTGTGCCCATGGAAAGAAACTGTTTATTGGAAAAAGCAGGATCGGGCCCAGGCAAGCAACAGATAGAGAAACTGGAAAACAGGTTGGGTACAGAGAGTTAAAACAGCACTCTCAAATCTTACAGCAGCAGTAACATCAGGAGAAGAAACATTTGAGACCCCAGAAGGGGACAGACCTTTGTGACCCCTCTGGAGATTGGGAAGGGGGATATTTGGGTAAATTCCTCCTCCCAGGGCCAAAATGCCATTGCAACAGTAACAACAGTGCCTGCTTCTGCCTCAGATCTCCAGGCCATGGCAAAATGGCTGGAGATTTTAAAACAGAATTTTTTTTTTCTAAATGGAGTGTTAATGCCCTTTTACTGAGAGAAAGGGAGGATTTACACTCACAAGAAATGCACCACTTAATTAGCATTTGTGCAGCCCCAAGTACCAAACACACTGTGGCAGAGACTAAGCAGGTTCTGCCATGGTGGAAGCACTGTGGTAATTTGTTTCCAAGCTTCTATCTTTCAGGCTCTGAACCAGAACATCAGGAGAGCTGGTACCAGCTGAAGAGTTATAAAATCCCATGGTTATAGTGTCATGACAAAGTCTGTGTTCAGTGTTCTGTGTTGCATGTTCTGTGTCTGTCTCTAGTGGTGTTCTGTGCTAGCATTGGGTCCAGAAAAAGAGGGGATACTACACTAGACAGGGCAAATGTCTTTTCCTCTCTCTACTTCCCCCATGTCCATCCAATTCATCAATCACCACTTGTGTCCAAAGGACTTTGGTCCCCAGTGCATCAGGTTTATTTTTTGTTAGGTTCTCTAATAGTCATTTTGTTGTTAATTTTTGTTATTAATACATTTGCATTGTTAGTTACATTTGCTTGAATTGTTAATTCCACACTTTCCTCTATGCACTCTGGTTCTACTTCCCCAAGCCCTAAAGGGTAGTTCTTGGGCCCCCATAACCTGTAAAACCTTGGCCCATGATTGTAGGGCCCCATCTTTCAGGTCCTCAGAAACCTCTGAGAACAACTGTTAAAAATAGGGAATTCTGCAACATTTTAGCAACTAAATGTTAGTTTAAGTCCAAATCAGCTTAACCTTGCATGACAACTGTGGTACTCCTACAAAATCTTATTTGTTGTGTG
>NW_020687778.1:1074-2903 GCF_002925995.2 Terrapene triunguis | reverse complement strand
GGGCACTAGGGGGTGCTGTGGGGCTTGGGGGTCTCCCCGGCAGGCCCTGTCTCACCCCGCTCTCCCCCCCCAGGGAAGGCCTTCGGCTGCGTGGGGGGGTACATTGCCAGCACGGCGGCGCTGGTGGACACGGTTCGCTCCTACGCGGCCGGCTTCATCTTCACCACCTCGCTGCCCCCGCCGGTGCTGGCCGGCGCCCTGGCCTCCCTGCGGGTGCTGGCCGGCCCCGAGGGCCGGGGGCTGCGCCGGGCCCACCAGCGCAACGTCAAGCACATGCGGCAGCTGCTGATGGACGCCGGGCTGCCCGTCGTCAGCTGCCCCAGCCACATCATCCCCATCCGGGTACGGCCGGACGCCTGGGTCCTTGGGGCGGGGGCTTGAGCAGGGGCGTTCTGGGAGCCAGGACTCCTGGGTCCTCTCCCCGGCTCTGGGAGGGGAGTGGGGTCTGGTGGTTAGAGCGGGGGGGGGCTGGGAGCCGGACTCCTGGGTTCTCTCCCCGGCTCTGGGAGGGGAGTGGGGTCTGGTGGTTAGAGCGGGGGGGCTGGGAGCCGGACTCCTGGGTTCTCTCCCCGGCTCTGGGAGGGGAGTGGGGTCTGGTGGTTAGAGCAGCGGGGGCTGGGAGCCAGGACACCAGGAGGGGAGTGGGGGCTGGTGGGTTGGAGGTGTATGTGTGTGGGGTGTGGAGGGGGGAGGAGGTATTTCCCGGACTCCTGGGTCCCACCCTTGTCTCTCTGGTTCCTCCCCCCTGCAGGTGGGCGACGCGGCCCTGAACTCCCGGCTCTGCGACCTTCTCCTGTCCCAGCACAACATCTACGTCCAGGCCATCAACTACCCCACGGTGCCCCGGGGCGAAGAGCTGCTGCGCCTGGCGCCCTCCCCCCACCACACGCCCCTCATGATGGACTACTTTGTGGGTGAGGGCAGCGGGCTGGGGGGCTAAACGGGAGGGGGGGCTGGGAGGGGGCACTTGGGGGGTCAGTCAGTGAAGGATGAAGATCCCGGGGGGAGGGGAGATTGGGGCAGTGGGGGGGGGGGCTGGGGACAGAGGTCGGGGTCACACGCCAGTCCCCCCCTACAGCTGGTGCAGTGAGGGGCTGGGAGGGTACCGGGGGGGGCACAGAGGTCTCACCCCATCTCCCCCACAGAGCGGCTGGTGCAGGGCTGGCAGGACGTGGGGCTCCCCCTGCAGCCCCCCGCGTCCTCCGCCTGCCACTTCTGCCAGCGGCCCCTGCACTTCGCCCTCATGAGCGAGTGGGAGAGAGATTCCTTCGGCAGCCTGGGGGCCCAGTGCCTCACCAGCAGCGCCTGAGCCCGGGACGGACCCCCCCGGCTTGGGACGGACGGACAGATGGACCCCCCGGCGTGGGACGGACGGACGGACAGACCACCCCGGCGCGACCTGACAAGGGCTCTAAATAAAACCCGTTCAGCTTGTGTCTGTGTCCCTGACTGCGTGGAACCCAGGCATCCGGGCACCCGTCCCCCCACTGCTCCCCTCCCAGAGCCAGGGAGAGAACCCAGGAGTCCTGGCTCCCAGCCCCCCCTGCTCTAACCACCAGACCCCACTCCCCTCCCAGAGCCGGGGAGAGAACCCAGGAGTCCTGGCTCCCAGCCCCCCCTGCTCTAACCACTAGACCCCACTCCCCTCCCAGAGCCGGGGAGAGAACCCAGGAGTCCTGGCTCCCAGCCCCCCCTGCTCTAACCACTAGACCCCACTCCCCTCCCAGAGCCGGGGAGAGAACCCAGGAGTCCTGGCTCCCAGCCCCCCCTGCTCTAACCACTAGACCCCACTCCCCTCCCAGAGCCGGGGAGAGAACCCAGGAGTCCTG
>NW_020687778.1:0-974 GCF_002925995.2 Terrapene triunguis | reverse complement strand
CCGCTCTAACCACTAGTCCCCACTCCCCTCCCAGAGCCGGGGAGAGACCCCAGGAGTCCTGGCTCCCAGCCCCCTGCTGTAACCCATTGAATCCTGGGCCAGGTCTTCCCCCACCATGTGGGCCCCTGGGCTCCCTGCCTGGTTGGCGGGGGGGAGGGGCGGGCCCTAGGGGCCCCATGTGGCAGAGGGGGAAGATAATCACGGTTGCACTTGGCCATGGGGCAGCCCCACGGTGCTGTGTGTGTGTGGGGGGGGGGCGGTTGTGCCCATCTTGCCCCCTCTCTGCAGCCCACCTGCTCCAGAGTGGGGCCGGACCTCCCTACCTGCCCCCCCCCGGCCTATTCCAGAGCCAGGCTGCCCCCCCCCCACAGAGAAGGTTTCAGGAACTCACTGTATCAGCCCCCCCCGAACCCCCATCTGCAGCTGGGGGCCTCGGCAGCGGGGCTGGGGGAATTGGGGGGGTGTCCCAAGGTGCTGTGGCCTTTTGTTTTCGGGGGGGGGGTTGTTTGGGGTTTTTTTACATGTTGCAGTTGCTGGAATTAAGTTATTTTGTGTCCCCCCCCAGTGTCCCAATGGGGGGGGTGGCAGATTTGGGGGGTGCTTCCCTTGCCTCAGCTCTTGCCCCCTGATTTCCCCTTTAGTGTTGAGTCATAGAGGAAAGGGGGGGACTGTACTGTGTCGGGACTATCGGGGTCACCTCGCTTGACTCCCCCCAAATCGGAGCATCCGTCTCCTCCCCAGCGTGTGGGGCTCTCGGGGGGAGGGGGAGCTCCTGCCACCCCCGTGGGAAAAAAACTTATAGAACATTTTGTTAGGCAAAGAGGAAAAAAAGGCCAATGGGGGGGGAGTCCGTGACCCTCCCCCCGGGGGACTGTGACCCCCCCAGATGGGGTGTGGGGGGGCTCCCTGCTCAGGGAGGGGGGCACCAGGCAGGGTTTAAATGACATCGGAGTATTTAGCCCATTGGGTCCTTT
>NW_020687777.1:0-2340 GCF_002925995.2 Terrapene triunguis | reverse complement strand
ATTGCCCGCTCCAGAAGTTCAGGTCTCCAGCCACAGTTCTCTGAACAGTCCAAGACCTCCGCAAGTCCACAGGCACTGAAGGCGACGGCCGAAAATTCGACCTTGTCCTGAGTGCGCATGTGAGAGGTGCAGTGCATGGTCTTGTTCACAGAGAAAGACTAGGTTCTTTGTATACAATTTCATTTATCTGTCTCAGGAATTCACTCCCTTTTCACAATTCACACAGACACATCTGCGACTGTCTCCCAACCCAGCCTGTCAGCACACTCCCAGAGGCTAGCGCAGATTAGGCGGAGGAAGAAGAAGACGCGTGAAGACATGTTCTCAGAACTAATGGGCTGCTCCCGAGCCCAGGCAGCCCAGCAGACACAGTGGAGGGAGAACTTGTCACAAATGCACCGAGCAGTCATGGAACGGGAGGAGAGGTGGCGTCAGGAGGACCAACAGGCTACTGAAAAGCTGCTTGGACTAATGAGGGAGCAAACGGACACGCTCCGGCGCCTTGTGGATGTTCTGCAAGACCGGAGGCAGGAGGACAGAGCCCCGCTGCAGTCTATCTGTAACCGCCCTCACCCGCCACCAAGTCCCACACCACCCTCACCCAAACTCCAAAGAAGGAGGGGCGGCAAGGGCCGTTAAAACTTTCAGTCAACCCCTGCAGACTGCTCTAGCACTAGAAGGCTGACATTCCCCAAAATTTCATAAGTCCTTTCCCACCCACCTCACAGAAGCCCCCGTCCAAGTTTCACACCCCACGTTTCATGTCTGGTTCGCAATAAAATGTTTGTTTCTCTCCATTACTGTTTCAGTCAGGTTCTTTTGAGGGAGAGTCTGTCTGGAGGGGGGGAAGGGGCTTGGTAATTGGGCAGGACAGTGACCTTTAGCAGGGTACAGAGGCGGTGTCAGGTCCAGCATCAGGACACATACACAGTGCAGTCACTGGTTACCCTGGTCAGTCTGGGAGGTGTTTTTCATGTTCTCCATTGAAATAACCAGTCCACCAGTGCGGAGCCTGTCATTCCGGGAGTTTAGAAGCATCATTTGCATCAGAACACTGAACCCGCCCCCCGCCACAGTCTGCGTCCCCGGTTTAAAATATTCCCGCGAAAACAGCAACACAGACAACGCTGTTCATTAACAAAATCGAAATGATTTTATTTTTTGGGAAGGGGAAGGGGGTGAAGGGGGTATGTAACTGGAGAGGATAGTCAAAATGAACTGGGTAAAGAAACGGGGGCAGGTTCAGCTTTTCTGTCCACAAACTGAAAAGTCACTGGTTGCCCTGCTCACTCAGGAACCTAGCTTTCAAAGCCTCCCGGATGCACAGGGCGTCCCGCTGGGATCTTCTAATGGCCCGGCTGTCTGGCTGGACGTAATCAGCAGCCAGGCTATTTGCCTCAACCTCCCACCCCGCCATAAAGGTCTCCCCCTTGCTCTCACACAGATTGTGGAGCACACAGCAAGCTGCAATAACGATGGGGATATTGGTTTCACTGAGATCACAGCGAGTGAGTAAGCTTCTCCATCTCCCTTTGAGACGGCCAAAAGCACACTCCACCACCATTCTGCACTTGCTGAGACGGTAGTTGAACAGTTCTTTTTCTGTGTCCAGGGCGCCAGTATAGGGCTTCATGAGCCAGGGCATTAGCGGGTAGGCTGGGTCCCCGAGGATGACTGTAGGCATCTCCACATCCCCAAGAGTTATTTTGTGGTCTGGGAAGTAAATACCTTCCTGCAGCCGTCTAAACAGACCAGAGTTCCTGAACACGCGAGCGTCATGAACCTTGCCCGGCCATCCGACGTAGATGTTTGTAAACCGTCCCCGATGGTCCACCAGTGCTTGCAGCACCATTGAAAAGTAGCCCTTTCTATTGATGTACTGGCTGGCCTGGTGGTCCGGTCCCAGGATAGGGATGTGAGTCCCATCGATAGCCCCACCGCAGTTTGGGAATCCCATCGCGGCAAAGCCATCTATGATGACCTGCGCGTTTCCCAGGGTCACTACCTTTGGGAGCAGTACCTTCACGATTGCCTTGGCTACTTGCATGACAACAACCCCCACGGTAGATTTGCCCACACCAAAGTGGTTCGCGACTGACCGGTAGCTGTCCGGCGTTGCAAGCTTCCAGAGGGCTATGGCCACTCGCTTCTGGACAGTGAGGGCTGCTCGCATGCGGGTGTCCTTGCGCTTCAGGGCAGGGGACAGCAACTCACAAAGTTCGAGGAAAGTCCCCTTCCGCATGCGAAAGTTTCGCAGCTACTGGGATTCATCCCAGACCTGAAGCACTATACGGGTCCCACCAGTCCGTGCTTGTTTCCCGGGCCCAGAATCGCCGTTCC
>NW_020687776.1:2078-3905 GCF_002925995.2 Terrapene triunguis | reverse complement strand
TGTCGTCATCCGTCCGTCACTAACGCCCTCCCTCCCTCCATGAAAGCGCCGGCGGGAAATCAGTTCGCGCACTTTTCTGGTCAGTGACAGCGCGGACGCCACAGCACTGCGATCATGGATCACGCTGCGACCATCGCTGCACTTGTGGCCGTTCTCAACACCTCGCAGCTTATCATACACCTTTCCCTGAGGCAGATGCAGAGTAATCAGGCGAGGAGGCTACGACACCGCCGTGATGGCCTGAAGGCGGAGAGTAGCACAGAGCTGTCAGAAACCACGAGCCCCAGCGCCCAGGACATCACGGTGGCAATGGGGCATGTGGATTTTGTTGAACGGCGATTCTGGGCCCGGGAAACAAGCACGGACTGGTGGGACCGCATAGTGCTTCAGGTCTGGGATGAATCCCAGTGGCTGCGAAACTTTCGCATGCGGAAGGGGACTTTCCTCGAACTTTGTGAGTTGCTGTCCCCTGCCCTGAAGCGCCAGAATACCAGGATGAGAGCAGCCCTCACAGTTGAGAAGCGAGTGGCCATAGCCCTCTGGAAGCTTGCAACGCCGGACAGCTACCGGTCAGTCGCGAACCACTTTGGTGTGGGCAAATCTACCGTGGGGGTTGTTGTGATGCAAGTAGCCAACGCAATCGTGAAGGTACTGCTCTCAAAGGTAGTGACCCTGGGAAACGCGCAGGTCATCATAGATGGCTTTGCCGCGATGGGATTCCCAAACTGCGGTGGGGCTATCGATGGGACTCACATCCCTATCCTGGGACCGGACCACCAGACCAGCCAGTACATCAACAGAAAGGGCTACTTTTCAGTGGTGCTGCAAGCACTGGTGGACCATCGGGGATGTTTTACAAACATCAACGTCGGATGGCCGGGCAAGGTTCATGACGCTCGCGTGTTCAGGAACTCTGGTCTGTTTAGACGGCTGCAGGAAGGTATTTACTTCCCAGACCACAAAATAACTCTTGGGGATGTGGAGATGCCTACAGTCATCCTCGGGGACCCAGCCTACCTGCTAATGCCCTGGCTCATGAAGCCCTATACTGGCGCCCTGGACACAGAAAAAGAACTGTTCAACTACCGGCTGAGCAAGTACAGAATGGTGGTGGAGTGTGCTTTTGGCCGTCTCAAAGGGAGATGGAGAAGCTTACTGACTCGCTGTGATCTCAGCGAAACCAATATCCCCATTGTTATAGCAGCTTGCTGTGTGCTCCACAATCTCTGTGAGAGCAAGGGGGAGACCTTTATGGCGGGGTGGGAGGTAGAGGCAAATAGCCTGGCTGCTGATTATGTCCAGCCAGACAGCCGGGCGATTAGAAGATCCCAGCGGGACGCCCTGTGCATCCGGGAGGCTTTGAAAGCTAGGTTCCTGAGTGAGCAGGGCAACCAGTGACTTTTCAGTTTGTGGACAGAAAAGCTGAACCTGCCCCCGTTTCTTTACCCAGTTCATTTTGACTATCCTCTCCAGTTACATACCCCCTTCACCCCCTTCCCCTTCCCAAAAAATAAAATCAGTTCTATTTTGTTAATGAACACCGTTGTCTGTATTGCTGTTTTCGCGGGAATGTTTTAAACCGGGGACGCAGACTGTGGCGGGGGGCGGGTTTAGTGTTCTGATGCAAATGATGCTTCTAAACTCCCGGAATGACAGGCTCCGCACTGGTGCACTGGTTATTTCAATGGAGCCTGCCAGCACTCCTGGGGGGGACTGCGTGTATGTGTCGGCTATGTGACTTTCTGGCAGGGGGAGTAGGGTTACAGATCCCCTGCTGCGTGGATCTGTGAGCCAGGATAAGGACCGCTGCATAAGATCTGTAACTGC
>NW_020687776.1:0-1978 GCF_002925995.2 Terrapene triunguis | reverse complement strand
TGCTAAAGGTGACTGTCCTGTCCAATTACCAAGCCCCTTCCCCCCCTTCAGACACACTCTCCTCCAAAAGAACAGGATGGAAACAGTAATGAACAGGAACAAATATTTTATTATGAACCACACATGAAACGTGGGGGGTGAAACTTGGACGGGGGCTTGTGTGAGGTGGGTAGGAAAGGACTTTTCAAATTTTGGGGAATGAGAGCCTTCTAGTGCTAGAGCAGTCTGCAGGGGTTGACTGAAAGTTTTAACGGCCCTTGCCGCCCCTCCTTCTTTGGACTTTGGGTGAGGGTGGTGTGGGACTTGGTGGCGGGGGAGGGCGGTTAGAGCTAGACTGCAGCGGGGCTCTGTCCTCCTGCCTCCGGTCTTGCAGAACATCCACAAGGCGCCAGAGCGTGTCCGTTTGCTCCCTCATTAGTCCAAGCAGCTTTTCAGTAGCCTGTTGGTCCTCCTGCCGCCACCTCTCCTCCCGTTCCATGACTGCTCGGTGCATTTGTGAGAAGTTCTCCCTCCACTGTGTCTGCTGGGCTGCCTGGGCTCGGGAGCAGCCCATTAGTTCTGAGAACATGTCTTCACGCGTCTTCTTCTTCCTCCGCCTAATCTGCGCTAGCCTCTGGGAGTGTGCTGACAGGCTGGGTTGGGAGACAGTCGCAGATGTGTCTGTGTGAATTGTAAAAAGGGAGTGAATTCCTGAGACAGATAAATGAAATTGTACACAAAGAACCTAGTCTTTCTCTGTGAACAAGACCATGCACTGCACCTCTCACATGCGCACTCAGGACAAGGTCGAATTTTCGGCCGTCGCCTTCAGTGCCTGTGGACTTGCGGTGGTCTTGGAGTGATCTGAGAAGCGTGGCTGGAGACCTGAACTTCTGTAGCGGGCAATCATGGTAAGCCGTAGACTTGTGGCTGCTTAAAACTCTATTAGTAGCACTGGCCTCCTTTCACATTGAAAGCAATGCCAGTCTCTGCTGCCAGCAATCAGGACAGCATCAACTCTGCCCCTGTCCCACCCCCTCGCGGCTGTCCCAGGGAAAGATCCCTGTATGCTGCCCCTCTCCCTCCACCGCGTGGCTGTAAAGCAGTCCCAATACTAACATTCCCCTCCCTAATTCAAAGCAGGGCGTCATGAGCGACATCACCCTCCTGAGGATCTCGGACACCCAGAAGGAACGCATGCTTAGGGAAAGCATGCAGAAACCGGGGCCGTATGCCGCCATGCTATGTCGTGCGATGATCCCGGAGTACTTGATTGTGGCATGGCGGGGACACGTGTGCTACCACGGAGGGCCCAGTAAGATCGCCCTACCCAGGAACCTGATAAACAGGCTCGAACTGTACCTGCATGAGACATACGAGGAGTTCTCCTATGAGGATTTCTCCTCTATCCCCGGCCATATTGACCGCATTTTCGCCTAGGTGCACTGGGACTAAAGAGTGGAGCGTCTTGGGCTGCATAATCATGAATAACCGGACATTGTAAAAAAATTTTTAAATAGTTGGGACTAAATAGTGAAGAGCCCAAGTCAGAAAAATCATGAGAAACCCTTTGTTGATATTGTAAATATTCCAGTTTTGTAGCAGATAAATGTTTATATGTTTAAAGCACTTTAGGAAATAAGCCATTTTAAATATTGTCAATACTTCAGTTCTGTTAAAAATAAATGTTTACATGTTTACAGCACTTACTGCTTGATCCTTCCCCTGATTCTGTGTCCGGGGTAAGGGATGGGGACGGTTGGTAGGGGATCTCGGTAAGGGTGATGAAGAGCTCCTGGCTGTCGGGGAAATCAGCGGTGCCAGCGCTGTCGACTGCCTCGTCCTCCTCATCTCCTTCTTCATCTTCCCCGTCCGCTAACATGTCCGACAAGGAACCGGCCGCGGACAATATCCCATCCTCAGAGTTCACGGTCACGGGTGGAGTAGTGGTGGCGGCCGCACCTAGGATGGAATGCAGTGCCTGGTAGAAACGGGATGT
>NW_020687775.1:0-1937 GCF_002925995.2 Terrapene triunguis | reverse complement strand
CTCTGGGAGCTTCCAACCCCTATGGTTCCCTTATGCCTGGGAAAGTACTGCTTGCCCAGATCAAAGCTGTCTCCCCGTCCCCCACACCCACATCAAGCCTGCCTGAGGGGCTTTTCCTCCGAGAGGAAATTTATCCCCTTCCCCGCCAATCAGCATCCTCTCCTCCCAGTGTAAGAAAGGATTGATTCTCCCCCCCCCCCTCCCCCCCCAGCTCCTGGGGAATTCCTTCCCTTGCATCCATCCCCCTGTATCAGCTTCAGGTCAGGAGGTGCTGCCCTGCTTCACCTTGGGACACCTGAGCTCCTCTTGCTTCAGGGTGCTGGGCTGCTGCAGCCCGGTGGAGTAAGCAACTGGCCCCCACTCCCCTGCCTTTGGCCATGGTCCCACCAGGGGCTCCCCTCCCACAAAAGTTGTCGAGTGTGCAAAGGAGTCAAAGCGGGGGTGGGCTGCAGCCCTGGGATTGGGGAGAGCTGGAGCGACGCAGCAGCCACACAGCAGGATGAATGAATGGGCCATTTCTATGCTGGGCTGTTGAATTAAATTTCTCTGTCAGGGCATGTAGTTTCTAGGCTGGCTGCAGGGGGTGGGTTCGGGGGAGACAGAGCTGCTTTGAGTGTGTGGGTGGGAGCAGCTGCTAAACCACTACCAGGAAGTGGGGAGCAGAGAGATGGGGGGGGCAGAAGGGACACAGGTGGAGAGCAAGAACTGGGAAACATCAGGAAGGGGAGATCCCAATGATAGACACACTTTCAATAACTAGAATGAAAGTGTATAAATGTTGAAAATCGCCTCCCCTCAAAACTGGCAGAGTAATCCTCCAGCACCCACACCTCGCCCTTAAGGCAGGAGGGGCAGAAAGGAGTGAGCAGCGGGTGGGAGGCATTTAGGGGAGGGAGTTTGCAAGAAGGAGGTTTTCACGGGGGTCTAAGGGGATGGGGCAGGAAGAGGTGGCGTGGGGGTGGAGCCTTGGATAAGGGGGTGAAGCCAGGATGGGGCACCCACCAGCAAAACCAAAAGCACCTATGAGTCGGGGTGACAGGGTCCCCCCCCCCGCCTGCTCAGGGTGTATTTGTTGCCTGTACAAACTTCCCCAGCAGCTGCACAAAGTTGTTGTAATTGTGTCAGTGAACCCCATGCTGCTACCAAGACCCCTGCCCCTGCCTGGGCCTGCCCAGCCAATCGCTGCCTCCCCAGTGCTACACGTGACCTTTGACTTACGTCAGTCATAGCGTGCTTTCACCATTGCACTCCAGCTTGGTTGGCGCTCTCTGCGCCTGCCCCGTAAGTGCCATCACGTCATTGGTCAAGGGGCTGTCCAGGGGGTGGGATTTGGTGGGGACTCTCTTCTGAGCGGTGGCATGGTAAGGGGGCTGGGCCGGGTCAGGGGGGTTGGATATGGGCCTGACGGTCTCGGGGGCAGTCAGGGGATGGGGAATGGGGGTGTTGGATAGGGTGTGGAAGTTGCAGGGGTGTGGCTAGGGGTCAGGGTTGTCAGGGAACAGGGGGGTTGGATAGTTGGTGGGGTCCTGGCGGGTGACTGGGGGCAGGGGGTTCTCTGGAGGTGGCGGGCAGGGGACAAGGAGCAGGGGGTTGAATGGGTTGGGAGTTCTGGGGATCCTGTCAGGAGGCAGGGAGTGGTTGGATAGGCATGGGAGTCCCGGGGGTCTGTCTGGGGGTAGGAGGTGTGGCTAAGGGTTGGGGCAGTCAGGGGAGGGGTAGGGTCCTGGGGGGCAGTTAGGGGCAGGGTCCCAGGAGGGGGCAGTCAGGGGACAAGGAGCGGGGGGGTTGGGGTTCTGAGGGGGGCGGGAAGTAGGAGGGTGTGGATTGGAATGGGGGCGGGGCTTGGGCAGGACTCCCTGGTTGCACACCCTAATGAAATGTACTGCGCATGCCTATGTACTTTATCCATACAAGCTCTGACAAATGTTTGGAACCCA
>NW_020687774.1:0-1298 GCF_002925995.2 Terrapene triunguis | reverse complement strand
CAAAAATGAGGAGATTGACAGATTTCTAAGGCCAGAAGAGACAGTTATGATAATCTAGGAGTAGTTTTCAACCTGTGATCCGCAGACTCCTAGGGGTCCACAGACTATGTCTAGGATTTCCAAAGGGGTCCTGCACCTCCATCTGAAATTTTTTAAGAGTCCGCAAATGAAAAAAAGTTGAAAACTACTGATCTAGGCTGACCTTCTGTATAACACAAGGCATAGGACTGCCCTGAATTAATTCCCGTTTGACCTAGAGCAGATTCTTTAGAAAGGTTTCAAAGTAAAGACATCCAATCTTGATTTCAAAAATTTGATGGAGAATCTACCCCAACGGTTGGTCATTTTTCCGATGGTTAATTACCCTCACTGTTAAAAATAAACCTTATTTCCATTCTGAATTTTTCTAGCTTCAACTTCCAGGGACTGGAAATAACTTGAAAGTTATTTCAATTTAGCCATCACAACTACTAAGGGTCAAAGATCAACTGCACGACAGCAGCCAGTAGACTTTACATCTATGCTATGTACGCATAGGATACAAGCATACTCTTGGCGGCCCACGTATAACATAGGGTACCGGGAACCTCATATTCTTCTGCTCCACAGAGAATGGATTTTAGCATCTTGGAGGAAACCTAAGATTTTTGTCTGAAACATCCTCTTTGCCCAATACATTTAAGAGGATTAAAAGAACCAGATCCCAAGAAAAATTAAGCCATGTATTTTGGGAGCTCAGTTATCTTTTCTTATACACGCTTTAGTGCTCCATCCCTGAGCCCTTCCACCTGCCTGACAGGTCAACACTTTTACACCTACCTTGTGGCTCATGATCTGTATGAAGAACTTTGTTCCTAATGCTTTGGTTAAAAAAAAGGCAAAGGGTTAGATTCTCTCCTGTCTTCACTGCAATTCATACAATTTGAATGCATCAGTCATCTAAAAAATCCTTCCCCACAAGATTATAAATCTAAATAAGACAGAATTTAAAGGACTGTAGATTTGGTTGCCCACCAGAAAATATGGTTGCTGCTTTTAAAAAAGCCAAAATGAGATGCCTACTAAAATTGGCACACATGGGCCAAGTGTGTCAGCTGCGGATCCCTCTCTCAAGGGTGAACTGCAGATCTGACCAGCACCAATAATTTCGGAGGTGCCTTTGACAAACTGGCACGGTCTGACCTAGGACACCCCAGCGAGGGCACTGGTATGTCCTTCCCCACCTGCCGCCAGCGCACTACGGGGGGCATGTGGCAGCCAAAGGACACTGAAGGGGGCACAGACCATAGCCTGGGGCC
>NW_020687773.1:1870-3738 GCF_002925995.2 Terrapene triunguis | reverse complement strand
ATCAGCCCAGTGCTGTGTGAAAGCAAAGGAACTACATTAAGCATATCATAAGGCTAGGGAAGCCAATAATTGATCTGGTGCCAAGCTGCACACCTGCCGCTTTCACAAAGAGCTGCGTGCCATACTTGAGGGAGACTCCACACCCTAGCACACCACTATGGATACTTTCGAGTGAACAGCAAGGAGGAGGTGGAGGAAGAAGGAGGAGGAGGATGGGAGACATGCAACCGGGGAGCTGTGCCGCAAGCCAGGACGTGTTTGAGACTCCATCACAGTCTGATCAGTTCCAGCAGCACTCCCTCCCACACCCCGCAGTCCCTCCCGCACCCCGGTCCCCAACCCGCTGCCCCAGCCCTACATTCATGGCCCTGCATGCAATTTCCCCACCCAGATGTGGCCCTCAGGCCAAAAAGTCCCACCCCTGACCTAGAGGCTCTGACCAAGACCAGGACTCCATTGTGGTAGGCACTGTAAGAGATAGCAAGTGACAGTCCCTGCTCCCAAGGAGCTTACCAACCTAAAGACTGGCAAAGTGTTGGAGAAAGGAAATGTTATTAGCCCTATTTACAGATGGGTGCATAGAGCTTAAGTGACATGGGAAATTTGCGACAGCCAGGAATTAAACACGGGTCTAGTGCTTGAACCACAAGAGCATTCTTGACTATACATTGCATCCCGTTATCTAAAAGTCTCCCCACTAGCTATAACAATCTAAATTAATACCAAACATAGCTAAACAATGTAAGCTTTTTAATTTTGTAAATTTCCAATCTCGCCATGCCTCACATACACACTCACTCTCTCTCTCTGTCAAAGGCACATTGAAATTGCACCAAAATGTTGGGGGGAAACCTGCAACCACGCTGTCCCTAGGTGAGACTTTTTTAGTCTGTGGTTTGGGTTTTGTTTACCTTTTTAGGGAAAAAAATGTGTTACACAATATTTACAGCCTATGATTATTACACTTAGACTCCAATGCCACCAGTTTTTCAATACTCACATTTTAAATGCTTTAAGAAGTTCTCTTACTCTGGTGGACTGTTTAGCCACACAGTTGCATCGTTGCTTTTCTTACAAAGGGAGAGAAGAATACAGACTTGCCCCAAGTCCCCGTTAATTTGAAGGCAGTGTTTAACATCTCTCTTTCAAGGATTTTGGTGTTTCAATGAGAAAAGGGGGTTACAGGGCCCTGAACGGTCAGGAGAGGGTTCCTAGCATGCGTTTAGGTTGACTGAGGGCAGACTACAAGACCCTAAGAAAGAACAGGTAAGAGCTCCGAGCCCGGAAGGCTTGTTTGAGGCTCAGGTGTAACGATGGCCCCGGTGTGTGTGGGGTCCAGAGCCTCACTGGTTTTGGGGGGGTGAAGCTCCTCCTGGCCCCTGGTGTGTGTGGGGTCCAGAGCTTCACTGGTTTTGGGCGGGGGGAGAGCTCCTGGCCCCTGGCTCTTGCTGTGCGGGGGTCCGAACCCTGACCGGTGTTGGGGTGGGGGAGAGCTCCTGGCTCTTGCTGTATGGGGGTCCGGACCCTTAGGTGTTGGCAGGGCCGGTGCAAGGCGGAACTTCCTCCTTGCGCCCCCCCCACGCCCAGCTAACCCCGCCCCCCCCACGGCAGCTAACTCAGCCCCACCACCCGGGGAGACCCCCCCGCAGTAGCTACCCCCACTCTGCAGCTAACCCCACCCGGGGAGCCCCTCCCCTGTGGCAGCTAACCCCACCCAGGGAGCCCCCCCAGCTCACCTCGGCTCCGCCTCCTCCGCTGAGCACGCCAGCGCCACTCTAATTCTCCTCCCCTCCCAGGCTTGCGGCGCCGATTGGAGGAGACTTAGCGCGGGGGCTGTGTGCTCAGCGGAGGAGGCAGAGTGGAGGTGA
>NW_020687773.1:0-1770 GCF_002925995.2 Terrapene triunguis | reverse complement strand
CCCGGGGAGCCCCTCCCCTGTGGCAGCTAACCCCACCCAGGGAGCCCCCCCAGCTCACCTCGGCTCCGCCTCCTCCGCTGAGCACGCCAGCGCCACTCTAATTCTCCTCCCCTCCCAGGCTTGCGGCGCCGATTGGAGGAGACTTAGAGCGGGGGCTGTGTGCTCAGCGGAGGAGGCAGAGTGGAGGTGATCTGGGGCAGGGAGCGGTTCCCCTGTGCGTCCCCCCCCCCGTTATTGCGGGCGGGCGGCCCTCCCCGCGCGCCCCAGCTCACCTTCACTCCACCTCCTCGCAGGGATGGCATGTTTGTAGAAATTTTGATGGTGCCCAGAACCCGCCCCCGCCCAAACTCCACCCCCACAAACTCCACACCCCACCTGCCCAGGGCTCTGGGAGGGAGTTTGGGTGAGGGAGGAGGTCTGGGGTGCAGGCCCTAGGCCGGGAATTGGGGTGCAGGGTGCAGGCTCTGGGAGGGAGTTTTGGGATGGGAGGGGTGCAGGGGTGAGGGCTGTGGGGTGTGGCTGCAGATGAGGGGTTTGGAGTGTGTGAGGGGCTCAGGGCGAGAGTAGGAGTGTGGGGGGAGCGGGCTCTGGCTGGGACTGGGGATAAGGTGTTTGGGGTGCTGGCGGGGCTCGGGCAGAGGGTCAGGGTGTGGGGGGATGAGGGCTCTGGCTGGGACTGGGGATAAGGTGTTTGGGGTGCTGGCGGGGCTCGGGCAGAGGGTTGAGGGTGCAGTGGGGGGTTAAAGCTCTGGCTGGGGGTGTGGGCTCTGGGGTGGGGCAGAGCTGGGGATGAGTTTGGGATACAGGCAGGCTGCTCTGGGACAGGGGCCAGAGAGGACTGCCCCAAGCCCTTTCCCTGCCAGCAGCAGCAAGCTCTGGGGGAGGAGTTCCCCTTTCCTGCCCCCCCAGCAGCACACTCACCCTCACCACTGTCACTGCATGTGCTCCTAGGGTCCCTCTCAGGTCCTGGAATCTCCCTCACCTCCCCATGGTGGGGCGCTGCGTGTGCCTCCTCCCCTGCTGTTGCCCCTGACTGTAGCTTCACCGGGGGTGAGGGATGGGGGTGCCTCCTTACCCAGCATGGGGCAGAAGCAGTGACTGCGGGCAGGGGGGTCCCCTGTGCTGCTGGAGGGTCCCATTGGAAAATGAAAGGGTCTGAGGGGGAAGGGCAGGCTCAGAGTCAGTCTGCCCTGGCAGTGGAGCAGGGGGGCACTAAGACCCTGCGGCAGCAGTTGTTGCAGGGGCGTAGCATGGAGGAGACAAAGACAGACAGGCTCTGCTCCGGGACAGAGACTGGTGGGGGGGAGACCGTGAAAGGCAGGGGCAGCAAGTCGGGGCCAGGGGACACTCGGGGAAGGCGTGGGGGGCTGCAGGTGGGGCCGGGGGGGGGGGACACACAGCCCCAAGTATTGCTGGAGCTGGACCCCTGGCTCTGAATATTGCTGGTGCCCGAGCACCAGGTGGATCAGCTTTTAGGTGCCCCCAACCACTAGGCGCCCTAGGCCATGGTTGCACCAGCCCTGGGTGTTGGGGGGAGGGGAGCTCCGTCCTGGCTCTTGCTGTGCGGGGGGTCCGGCCCCTGACCGGTGTTGTGTGTGTGTGTGTGGGACGGGAGCTCCTGATTCTTGCTGTGCGGGAGTCCGGACCCTGAGCGGTGTTGTGTGTGTGTGAGGGGGAGCTCCTGACTCATGCTGTGCGGGGGTCTGGCCCCTGAGCGGTGTTGTGTGTGTGTGTGTGGGAGGGGAGCTCCTGACTCTTGCTGTGCGGGGT
>NW_020687772.1:519-3569 GCF_002925995.2 Terrapene triunguis | reverse complement strand
ACTCATATCCAGCTTCTCGTCCACTGTAACCCCTAGGTCCTTTTCTGCAGAACTGCTGCCTAGCCACTCGGTCCCTAGTCTGTAGCAGTGCATGGGATTCTTCCGTCCTAAGTGCAGGACTCTGCACTTGTCCTTGTTGAACCTCATCAGATTTATTTTGGCCCAATCCTCTAATTTGTCTAGGTCCCTCTGTATCCTATCCCTACCCTCCAGCGTATCTACCATTCCTCCCAGTTTAGTGTCAAGCATTTCCTCAGGTGATGCTTGGGCTCTTCCCTGAAACAGCCTTTTCCAGCAGCGAGGTGGGTCTTGAGAGTCTGGGAAGCGGCCGTGTGAAACCACAATAGGAAATTTGACTATGGCGGGAGAGGGGCGGTGACTGGAAACGCTGTTGTGGCTACAGCTAATTAAAATGAAGTAGACACAGGCTGTACATTAGCTTCTTCCCCTCCTGCCTTTTCTGGACAGCTGGATGCTGTTAGCAGAGAGGGGATGTTAAGGGGAAGGATCTCTTTGCTGCGTGGGTTTTTTTCTGCTGAATGCGTCCCTTGTGATCTGTAGCCATCACTCAACCCCATTTATCTGGCTGCTGTTTCCTGGACCTCGGCACAACACCCTGGGTGCTGCCTCTTCCCTCTCCGAGCAGCCCCCGATGGACAGACCCCTGCACCCACATGGTGCCCCCCTGCAGATGTGGGGCCAGGATCCTGCACAGTGACCAGTGCTCTCCGCTCCCGCTGGCTGTATCTGTTCCCATTCAATGTTGTACAAGATTGAAGCATTGTGGCCATTCTCTGGGGGCAGATTTAGTATTGTGCATATGGCACCTTTCAATAAATGGACTGAAACATCTGACGAGAAACAGTTTTTAATCCATGGAGCCGCATCCACACAAGCAGATGCACCAGTTCAAGTAAATCCAGTTTTGACACCTATTTACTTAAATTACCCCCCAACACATACACACATCCTTCCCAGACTCATAGAATATCAGGGTTGGAAGGGACCTCAGGAGGTATCTAGTCCAACCCCCTGCTGAAAGCAGGACCAATCCCCAACTAAATCATCCCAGCCAGGGCTCCGTCAAGCCGGACCTTAATAACCTCTAAGGAAGGAGACTCCACCACCTCCCTAGGGAACCCATTCCAGTGCTTCACCACCCACCTAGTGAAATAGTGTTTCCTAATATCCAACCTAAACCTCCCCCACTGCAACTTGAGACCATTGCTCCTTGTTCTGTCATCTGCCACCACTGAGAACAGCATCCCTTCCCTGGTAGGCTGGAGGTCACCCAAGCCCCCCAGTCCCTGGGTCTCCCTCTCCCAGGCAGGCTGTGTCCCTGCCGGCTACCACCCCCGATCTGCCTGGCCCCAGCCCAGCTATTAATTCTGCCCCCTGCCCAGCCCCCACCTCACTTCTGCCCCCAGTCCTCCCCCCCCATCAGTTCTGACCCTGCTGCCCCCACATCTGCTCCTCCTGCAGGTCCAGGAGTTCGTCACCCCCCTCCCCACTGCCCATCCCTGGTGCAGAGAGGGAGGGATGGGGAGGAGCTCTGAGGAGACACAGAGATGAGGTATCAGGCATTGGGTAGACAGGAGTCCTCCAGGGTCATAGAGACTAGGATGACTGTGGCTAGAGGAGCCCATTTTATCACTCCCAGTGGGCTCCTCCCCCAGATCCCAGGAGTCTTCCTGGACCATAGAGGACAGTGACAAACAGGCTGGACACTCCCTGGGGCAATGGGGTTGGCTTCTCCAGCTCGATCAGTCCCTGATCCCTGTAGTTTGACAGCCCAGACCTAAGATCCAAACTAGCCCGTAGGGTGATGGAATCTGTATGATAGATATAGGGTGAGCAGAGGTCCCGATTTTATAGGGACAGTCCGATTTTTGGGACTTTTTCTTATATAGGCTCCTATTATCCCCCATAGTCCACAGGCAGAGGCCATAGAGACTAGGTTGCATGAGGCTAAAGCGGCTGATTTCAGGGTCCCCAGTCGGATAGTTGTGACGAACTGGGACGGTTCTTAATGTTTACCCTGAATACTGTGTGAGTGCCTCAGTTTCCCCTATGCAGTTCTTAAGTCTCTACGGGGTGAGATTGTTGCAGAGCAAAGGGCCAGTGTGCATAAATGGCCGACACTCTATCTTCTGGCAACTAATGGCCGGGGCCCTTCCCCCCTGCAAGGTGATAGCTAAAGGTGTGGGAGAACAAAGAGATCAAGTTCTCTTTGGGGGGGAGGGATAGCTCAGTAGTTTGAGCATTGGCCTGCTAAACCCAGGGTTGTGAGTTCAATCCTTGAGGGGGCCACTTAGGGATCTGGGGCAAAATCAGTACTTGGTCCTGCTAGTGAAGGCAGGGGACTGGACTCGATGACCTTTCAAGGTCCCTTCCAGTTCTAGGAGATAGGATATCTCCATTAATTTAATTTATTTATAAGTGACCTCCTGGCCCGGGAAAGAGACAAAGCCCAGAGGAGGAGGGGCTGGAGGGGGTTTCAGTTTGGGGCTGGCTGGGGATGGGAAGTGAGATGCAGACGTGGGTGGCTGGCTCGCTGCCCCCCAAAATGGATCCGGCTGAGGGATCCTGTTCTCTGTACCTACAAGCTCTGTTTTAGACTGTGTTCCTGTCATCTAATAAACCTCTGTTTTCCCGGCTGGCCAAGAGTCCCGTCTGACTGCGGAGTGGGGGTGCAGGACCCTCTGGCTTCCCCAGGACCCCACCTGGACGGACTCGCTGTGGGAAGCGCATGGAAGGGCAGAGGATGCTGAATGCTCCGAGGTCAGACCCAGGAAGGTGAAGCCGTGTGAGCTTCTTGCCCTGAAGACAGTCTGCTCCATGGGAGAGGAGGCTCCCCAGAGTCCTGACTGGCTTCGTAGGGAGCAGTTCCAGAGCATCGCCCGGGCAGGGCCGGCTCCAGGCACCAGCTGAGCCAGCTGGTGCTTGGGGCGGCAGATTGTTCGAGGCGGCATTCTGCCCAATCCTAGGGCGGCACGGCCGCTTTGTGTGTGTGTGTGTGTGTGTGTGTGTGTGTGTGTGTGTGTGTGTGT
>NW_020687772.1:349-509 GCF_002925995.2 Terrapene triunguis | reverse complement strand
TGTGTGTGTGTGTGTGTGTGTGTGTGTGTGTGTGTGTGTGTGTGTGTGTGTTCTTGTTCCGCTCCGGCTGCCCTGTAGGGGGCGGCGGCGCGGAGAACCAGAGCACCCTGCAGGCAGTCCTCTTCCTTCCCTCCCTGCTGTAGCCCTGGCCCCCCCCCTC
>NW_020687772.1:0-249 GCF_002925995.2 Terrapene triunguis | reverse complement strand
TTTTTTTTTTTTTTTTTTGCTTGGGGCGGCCTGCGCCCGGGGACTCCGTGACAATAGTCACACCCCCACACCCCATCTCAGAGACACAGTCTGACCCCACTGCTCGATCTTACTAAGAGCCAGGGGCGGATTCTCTCGCCGGGGACGGAGCCCGGCGGGAAAGTGAAGATCGGGGCCTCGCTAACCGCGTCAGAAAACGTCACCTGCCCCCGTTCACAGTCCAGAGAAACCCGGATCCTGCTGGGGACC
>NW_020687771.1:1401-3068 GCF_002925995.2 Terrapene triunguis | reverse complement strand
TACTTCCCGGACCAGAAAATAACCGTTGGGGATGTTGAAATGCCTATAGTTATCCTTGGGGACCCAGCCTACCCCTTAATGCCATGGCTCATGAAGCCATACACAGGCAGCCTGGACAGGAGTCAGGAGCTGTTTAACTACAGGCTGAGCAAGTGCAGAATGGTGGTAGAATGTGCATTTGGCCGTTTAAAAGCGCGCTGGAGATCGCTACTAACTCGCTCTGACCTCAGCCAAAGAAATCTCCCCATTGTTATTTCTGCTTGCTGTGTGCTCCACAATCTCTGTGAAAGTAAGGGGGAGACCTTTATGGCAGGGTGGGAGGCTGAGGCAAATCGCCTGGCTGCTGATTACGCGCAGCCAGACACCAGGGCGATTAGAAGAACACACCAGGAAGCGCTGTGCATCAGAGAAGCTTTGAAAACCAGTTTCATGACTGGCCAGGCTGCAGTGTGAAATTTCTGTTTGTTTCTCCCTTCATGAAAACCAGCCCCCTTTATTGACTCATTCATTCTCTGTAAGCAACCCACCCTCCCCCTTCCCCCAGCTTTCTTTCAAAGGAAATAAAGTCACTATCGTTTAAAAATCATGTATTCTTTATTAAGTGATTATAAACATAGGGAGAGAACCAAGAAGGTAATCTGGGTGAGGTTTGGGAGGAGGATAGGAGGGAAGTCTAAGGCCACTGATCAAATTCAATATAATGACAGCCTTTTGGTTGGGCTGTCCCCTGGGGTGGAGTGAGAGGATGCACGGAGCCTCCCCCCCCACGTTCTTACACGTCTGGGTGAGGAGGATATGGAACATGGTGAGGGGGGAGGGAGGTTATACAGCGGCTGCAGCGGCAGTCTGTCATCCTGCTGCCGTTCCTGAAGCTCCACCAGACGGCGGAGCATGTCCGTTTGATCACGAAGCAGCCCCAGCGTTGCAGCCTGCCACCTCTCATCTCGAGCGTCCCTCAAGACCTCATGTTCACTGGCATCTTTCCTAAATTTAGATACAGTGTCCTTCCACTCATTCAAATGAGCTCTTTCATTGCGGGTGGATTTCATTATTTCTGTGAACATGTCGTCTCGCGTCATCTTTCTACGACGCCTTATCTGAGATAGCCTTCTGGACGGAGGAGGGAGGCTTGAAACATTTGCAGCTGCTGGAGGGAGGGTTGAAAAAAAGTAGAGAAGTTTTTAAAATGATACATTTTACAGAACAATGCTTATACTCTTTCATGGTGAACAACACTATTCACATTACATAGCACATGTGATTTCAGTACAAGGTCGCATTTTCCATCTTAATATTGAGTGCCTGTGGCTTTGGTGTTAGAGATCACAGATGCAGGTCCGGGCAACAGAATTCAGCTTGCAGGCAGCCATGGTAAGCCATTGTCTTTTGGCTTCTGAGCCCTCCTTTCCAACATACCAATCAAAGCCTGTTGACTGCTGAGGTTTTCCTGTTAACCTTCAGCAGCAGAAAACAAACTAACCCCCCCAACATCCAATTCTCTGGGATGATCGCTGTATCCCTCCCCCCACCGCGTGGCAGGTATCAGGGAAGATCCCTGCAGAAACCAAACTAACCCCCCCGCCCCCCCCTCCCGCCATGAATTCCCTGGGATGATCGCTTTACCCCTCCCCCCACCGCGTGGCTGGTATCAGGGAAGATCCCTGGTA
>NW_020687771.1:0-1301 GCF_002925995.2 Terrapene triunguis | reverse complement strand
CTGGGCCAATTCTCCCCCCCCCCGCGCGCTTGACTAACTGCAGGGAAGGATTTCTTATCAGCCACAGGCAAACAGCCCAGTAGGAACGGCCACCTCTGTCCCCTTAATTAAGTTCCCGTATTTCAAGCAGGTTACCATGAGCGATATCACTCTCCTGAGGATTACACAGCAAGATAAAGAACGGATGTTGCTTGAATGCCAGCAAACACCGGGACCATACGCTGCCAGGCTTTGTCAGGCAATGATACCAGATTACTTGCTGCAAGCATGGCGTGGTCAAGTGTCCTACCATGGAGGACGGAATAAAGCGGCACTGCCCAGAAACCTTGTGGCAAGGCTTTTGGAGTACCTTCAGGAGAGCTTCATGGAGATGTCCCTGGAGGATTTCCGCTCCATCCCCAGACACGTTAACAGACTTTTCCAGTAGCTGTACTGGCTGCGAATGCATCCCAAGTCCTCAGGGCAAAATAATCATTAAAAAACCTTGCTTTTAAACCATGTTTTATATTTTAAAAGGTAAACTCACCTGAGGTCCCTTCCATGGGGTCATGGTCTTGGCTACTGGCTTGGGAGGCTTGGGAGGGTACTTCAGTCAGGCTGAGAAAAAGCTCCTGGCTGTTGGGGAGAACGGAGTGCTGGGTGCTCTCTGCAAGATCCTCCTCCTCCTCCTCCTCTTCCCCATCCTCAGAATCCTCAGGTGTAGAGACTATCCCAGACCCGGTTTGCACGATCACAGGTGGGGTAGTGGTGGCGGCCCCCCCTAGAATTGCATTCAGCTCTGCGTAGAAGCGGCATGTCCGCGGCTCTGACCCGGAGTGACCGTTTGCCTCCTTTATTTTTTGATAGGCTTGTCTGAGCTCCTTCACTTTCACGTGGCACTGATCTGAATCCCTATTGTGGCCTCTCTCCATCATGCCCTGGGAGATTTTTTCAAAAGTTTTGGCATTTCGTCTCTTTGAACGAAGTTCTGCTAGCACTGAATCCTCTCCCCATACAGCGATCAGATCCAGTACCTCCCGTGCGGTCCATGCTGGTGCTCTTTTTCGATTATCAGCCTGCATGGTTACCTGTGCTGATGAGCTGAGGTATCTGTGGTATCTGTGGTCACCTGTGCTCTCCACGCTGGGCAAACAGGAAATGAAATTCAAATTTTCCTGGGTCTTTTCCTGTCTACCTGGTCAGTGCATGCGAGTCCAGAGAGGTCACAATGGTGCACTCTGGGACAGCTCTCGGAGGCCAATACCATCGATTTGTGGCCACACTAACCCTAATTCGAATTAACAAAATCGATTTTGGCGCTA